>NW_010297649.1:34413-44915 GCF_000700745.2 Antrostomus carolinensis | reverse complement strand
ACCTGCTGGTCACACTCTTCTGAATGCCCCCAGGAGACCATCGGCCTTCTTGGCCACCAGGACACACTGCTGGCTCATGGTCAACTGGTCATCCACCTGCACCCCCAGCTCCTTTTCCTCAGAGCTCCTCTCCAGCAGGTCAGCCCCCAACCGATCCTGGTGCCTGGGGTTATTCCTTCCCATATGCAGGACCCTCCACTTGCCCTTATTGAACTTCATCAGGTTCCTTTGCACCCAACTCTCCAACTTACCCAGATCTCACTGAATGGGCAGCACAGCCTTCTGGTGTATCAGCCATTCCTCCCAGTTTAGTGTCATCAGCAAACTTGCTGAGGGTACACTCGGTCCCTTTATCCAAGTCACTGACGAAGATATTGAATAGGAGTATCGTAGTGAGAAGATTGAGATAGTTTTAGTTAAAAGCCATAGTTGGCTCTGGGTAGTTTCACCAGAGGTTCTTCATGTTGCAAACCCTCTGGTCAGCTCCATCATGCACATTCATAATTTCCCACTTTAGAGAGATGCTGATAGAGGCAGAAAGAATACCTGATGGCACCAAAGCACCTGACTTCTTGAATCCTTGAGCCCTGTGAGCGAGGAAGAGTTTTCCTTTAGTTAAAAAATGTGACATGTTTCTATAAACAGAGCTTTTTCCTGCTGGTGGATTGTTCTTCCTTGCATGCTCCAAAGAAAGCTACAAGCTGAAGAAGCCTTTAGACAGGGCTTAAACCCCCTGATGTCCTTCCCTTGCTTAGTTTTTAATGAAAGAGGAGTTGCTGTCAGTTTGTAGGGTAACTACAATTAATATAAGCCAGATTAATGGCTTCTCCCTCAGCTACACAGGATAAGGGGATCTAGAAAAATTCTGTTTAGCTTTTGTCTCCATCTCTTCACTGGAAGTGATTTTTGGGAGAGAAAAGCAGCCGCAAAGAGTGAAAGAAACTGGGTGCTGAGTTAACCAAGGGTGGTACTTTGGCTTCATTTAACTCAACTTGTGCCAATTCCCAAGTTATCAGACTGCTCCCATGGGATGTGCCAAGTGATGTGCTCAAAGGACCTGCATATTAACCAGTCTCTGACAGATGTCAGTTTCCTTTGAAAATCCATCCATGAAATCCTGAAATGGATGAATTCTGAGTTCCTTGATTCTCAGAGGGACATGTTGTGTGAGAATGCTTCATCCCTAAGCAATAACAAAACTGCTTGTTTCTGCAGGATGTTAAAAGCTGCTGGACATCTTTTTGTAAGGACCCAACTGCATCTTTATTGTATTGAATTTTTAGGCCTTATGCACTCAGGCAAAGCACCGACAGAGCAAAATCTCCTATTTATTCAGGGGTACCTTCCCATGAGGATATAGTTATTGCTGGAGTCTAGCACTGGTAGAGTCATGCCAGTTAACTTCCCTATGTAAACATGGTCTGGAATGTTGTTTTTGTCCTCCTAATCCCTTGAGAGGGCTGCAGGATCCAAACCCAGATTACGAGGGTAAAAACAATAAAGGATTGGATCCCATCCACATAAAAATAGGGCTGGCAGCTATTCTGTTGGCTGAAATTTCAGCATTGATTAGTCACCCTGATAAGGTGTGATTTTTTAATTATTTTTTTTCCTCCCCATTGAACTGGGTGGGAGGGAGAGGAGAAATGGGTGTCTCTGTAATCCAAAGATGGAATCTAACCTTCATAACCCTCTGTTTTGGTTTTTTTTTTTGATGCTTGTTTTTGTTTTAGGCCCTGTATCTCATTGCTACTAACGGGACTCCAGAGTTGCAAAATCCAGAAAAGCTTTCAGCCATATTCCGAGACTTCTTAAATCGCTGTCTGGAAATGGATGTGGAAAAGAGAGGTTCTGCAAAAGAACTGCTACAGGTAGGTGATGAGAAACGGGGTTGAATCTGGAGTAATCTGTAATGTAATCTGGAGTGAGGCCAGGTTTATGGAGAGATCTTGTTTGAGGTCTTAAATACTATATCAGCTGAAGACCCAAGCACAGCTAAGGTCATCTGCCAGGAAAAAAAAAGCCAAACCCAAAATCTAAATCTATAATTCAGTGTTAACAGACTACTCCTTTTTTATGCTGTACTTGCTACTAGCAGCAGCTGTGCAGCATGTTCTGAAACCAACCTCAAATCATAGCTGTGCCCCAGGCCTGATAAATGCTGAGCCCCTTAATTCCTGTGGCTGCTACACACAACTGGCCATGACATCTGTATGTCTTGTCATGGTCTTGCCATGCTTGTTCCAATTTGGACAGCAGGAAGGCTTCTAGCTATCAGATGTTCTGGTTGTCTCCCTTCTGGTGGAGGGATCACAAAGCTCTTTGGAATGTGTATTGGTATTGCATTAACTGGAGCAGTTTGGCATTATCACATTTTGCCAGACACTGGTCCTTACAGAGGTGATGGAACAAAGCTTGTGAGATACCTTAATCATAGAATAATTTGGGTTGGAAGGGACCTTTGAAGATCATCTAGTCCAGCCCCCCTGCCATGGGCAGGGACATCTTTCACTAGATCAGATTGTATCCACAACTACTCTGGACAATCTGTGCCAGTGTCTCATCATCTTGTCACCAGTTATTTCACTGAAAACCCTGTGTCTTAGTCTGAACTTCTGGTGAAAGGGGAGAGCCAAGCTGCCAGGCTTTTTAGCAACATGGATTAGAGGAGTGGTTCATGTGTTCCTTCTGTCAAATTTGCCATGGGGGTGGAACGTGTAGCTCTTGGTCAAATAAGTCTGTGATCAGGGACGCTCAGATTTCAGCTGTGAGCCAGTTCCCTTTTAGGTTTTCCTTGCTTTCCACTAGTTTGCCTAGTGGATTTAGTTTGGGATGTGTTGCTGCCTCCTGAGACTGTAAGGGAGCATTAATTGCTGGCAGAGTGGCAGTAGCTGAAAGATCCCTTTTCCTGAACTTTCCAACCCCAACATACCAGAGAGCAGTAATGTTCTGTTCCTTGGAGCAGGAGAACATTTTGACTATAACATTTTTTCCATGTCTTTAACTACCTTTTAGTCTCCAATTTATTTCTTTTTTCCCCCATCTCTGAAGCACGTTGCCTTAGGTGATTGATATCTTCTGATCCTCAGAAGTCCTGTGGGATATAGTTGCTTTTGGTTTCCAGAACAGCTTGTGGACTTACCCTCCATGCCTTCACTCTCATCTGAGAGCTGTTTTGATAATCAATATTGTTTTACTTAACGGAGCACCTTAATAGGAGACTGGCTGAATGGTTCTGTGTTGCAAGCTCCGTGCTGCTCTTTTAAATTCCAGCTGCTTTGCAAATTTCTAACATCAGTAGAAGGCCAAGGCAATGCTTTCACCAGACCTGTGATGCCAGGGAAGAGAGAAATGAGAGGTGATTCCTGCAGGAAGCCCTGTGCCTTCTGTTTGAACCACACAGGTTGTTTGTAATACACCTTCCTTCCACATAGAATGTCACTACAGGTTTTGCAAGACTTTATAATTCCCCAGGGAAAAATTGCTGAGTTTTGTTTGGTCTTGAACATGTATAAACAATGGAGAATTTAGCATGTGTTGGGTGCACATCTGTTCATCACTTCAGGCAAGCCCCAAAAGCGTGTGGTGGTAACAGCTCTTTTGGTTTTACCTGTTCAGAGATTAGAGTAGGTTGTTAGACTTCATATAGGTCTAGGTGCCAATATTTTGAGTAACCACTAGACTTTTGGGGCATGTTCTGAAAAATTTAACCCTTTTTCTTTTTTATTCTTCTTCCCAGCACCAGTTCCTGAAAATTGCAAAGCCTCTCTCTAGTCTCACTCCTCTGATTATCGCAGCTAAAGAGGCAGCCAAGAACAACCATTAAAGTGGTGGAGTCAACTCAGTCGTGTCAAGACTTTTAGATGTTCATTTCAGAGATGGAATCACCTGCCCCCCTTCCCCTTCTTCTCCTTCTTCACAGGGGTGTTGTTAAAACTTCCATCAGCCCTGAAGGGTGGCAGAGGTATTGTTCACTGAATGTGGAAGGGTCTGCAACAGGGACGTTGCTGATCTGACGTAGTGAACTGTCTTTCCATCCTCATGATGGGGGTGAGAGGGTAAGAGTATTTTGTGTGGTTGAGAAGATCTTTCTGAGAACGTCTGAACCTGACCTACACGTAGCAAAGCCAGTTTGTTTTCATATTTCTTACTGTGTTTATTTTTAAAAATAACGTGGAGCCTTAGACCATGTTTATCTTAATAAATTAAATCTTTACTGGTTGGACTTTTCCTGCTTCTGGCAAGCTGCTATTTCACCACTGAGGCTGCTCTGTGCTTTGGATGACTTGAGGAGGCAGCAGAAATGTGAACAGCCGTGACAATTGAAAGGGGAACGAGGGCATCAATATGCTTCCCTCCTACAGCGCTGCTGGATGCTTTGAGGGAACATGGAGAAAGCTTCTGTGTGATTCCTGAAGCCGTTGGAGAACTTAATTCATGGATGAGCTTTTTGCCAAATTGTGTGAATTGGGGGCCCCTCTCCCCTCTTTAGCTTCAACTCAACTAGTTAAACAAATCTCAAACATTTCTGATGTTCTAGAAGGTAGATCACAGGAAAAATTGTCAGAGAACTCTTTTTAGGGTTATTTTTTCAGCGCTGTGAGGCTTCTTAGAGTCCCTTACCCTGTATGATAAAGCAAACAGAGCAATTACTGTTATAAAGATAAATTTGCCTGCAAAATGATGTTGAAAACTCTTGTTTCTTAGAGCAAGTCCAATGGAAAACAAACTGATCGTGGATGCTGCTTTCTTGGAGACGTGGGGACGTTAATTTTTAAAACAAATGACAGGGGTTTCTTTATGCTACTGATTCCTTTGGTTGCTAATAGTCTGTAAAATGACAGGAAACCTGGAACTACTCGAGGGATTGGTTGTAAACACTGGGCTTATGTTCAACTGTAAACTGATTTTTAATAAAAATGACTGCTGCATTTCTTAACTTGGGGCTGAGGGAGGATTGAAGAATTCACTGTCACCAGACAAGTCTGTTGGATGGGATTATTGTTCATATTATCACTGGGTGCTTGAATGTGTTGGATGGAGTGATACAGCCTTGTCTCTTGTCCCTTCTTCTATAGCCCTTTGGGAGAGCGAGTGGCTCTCAAGGGTGTAACTTTACACATAGAGAAAATAGATAAAAGATCTGTATTGTAGCTGGAGGAGCTGCTTTCTCTGTGCTGCTTTGACCATTTATGGGGTGAGTTTAAACTGATTCTGGAGTAACCTCTCATCTCTCTTCAAAGCACTTGTGTTGCACGGAAAGTCATTCCTGCTTCTTGCTGAGACCTGCTGCTGGCTCAGCCCTTTCCTCCCTGCACTTGGGTTTTAATTCAAGTATATTTTTCCTCTTCACTTCACAATATATGGCAGCTCTTACTAGTGTAGGTAGAGTTTGTGAGGTCTTTTGCTTCTGTGGTGCCTTCTCTCATCCTTTGGGCTCCAGGGTGGTCACTGTTTGACACAAGGCTGAAGTCTGAAGTCCATTGCCAAAATCTGCAGCCTCTCTCCCTTTGTGTATATATATTTCATTTCCCTGTAATATTGAGAATTTCACCTCCCAAACTTGTATCCAAGGCTGCATTCCTTGGGCAGAACAGTAAAGCTGCCAGCCTGGAGAGGGAGATGATCTATTGATGAGCTCCTCTGCTTAGAGCTTAGGTGGAGACTGTGAAATGGAAGGCCACTACCCTGGAATAATTCCCTTTGATAAGGACTTTGCTTATATTTCTTCTGGAAGACTCAAGATGGCATATGTGGAAAGAAAGGAATTGGAGGCTAGATCTCACTTGATCTAAAATCTCAAATGGCTCTCATCCTACAGATTTGACAGTTGACTTTTTTTGATGGCCTAGGATTAAATCTGATCCACAAATGTGTTTAATTTAATGTCTCTGACTTCACTTTAACTCCTCTCCCCACTTTATCCTCCGCATCCCACTGAGGTGAGAACCTTAAGGCAGATAACACCCTCTCTGCGAGCACACGCATGAGCTTATTTTCCTACAGCGGGATTTCTGCTAAATTTCCCTAAAGAAGGTAGAAAAAGTTATTTCTGGGTGTTTCAGTCACTTTTCTGGATTCTGTATTCCATAATGGAATTGACATGACTGACTGTTTATCCCTCTTATGCTAGTGGTGGGCGTCTGTCTCCTTGACTTCTGTGAATTGGTGCTGCCTGGTTTCTGTTAGCTGCTTGAGAGGGAATTTGCCAAATCCACTGGGAAGCTGCAAGGTTGTGACCATAGATGTGTGTCATCTTGTCCTGCTTGTGATGGAAAAGGAGGTGATTGCTACAGTATGTTTAGACCCAGTTTCAAGTTGAGGCACGTTATATTTTTACTTTCTCAAAAAATCATAAATTTTGTAGTGACCTTAAGCTTAGCAGAATGGGGTTTGGGTTGGTTTGTTTTTTTCCTGAGATACATCCTTTCCCTCACTCTCTCTTCATCTGGGCACTGCCCACCATCAGCACCTGGGTTAGTTTTTGTGTTGCCATTTACAACATCTTCCTACAGAGAGCTCTTAAATAGCAACTCTCTGACTTAAAAGTTAACCTCTGAGACTTATTTTTCTGACAACATCTTGACTCTGCTGTGATTTGAAAGCAACTCCAACTAGAGAACTTCTTTGGTGGCTTTGTTTTTGTTTTTTTTAAAAATTTCTTTTCATACTCTATGAACTGATTTGCTAGAGTTGAAAACGTTTTTAATCACAGCCCTTAATTATTTATTTGCCTATGAATATTAAGTCTCTCCTTTATTAGAACAGGAAATATTCAATTGTTTGAGTGTCCTTTCAGAAAATTGGCTTCCTTTTTCAGGGATCTCAAGCAATCCTATACAGGAAATGATATAACATGGTACAGCTTACAAAGGGCTTGGTGGAGAGAGAGGCTAAAACTCTTCTTCTCCAAAACATGGAGTATTATCTTATTTAAGAAGCTGCCAGTAGCTTTGATGAGACACCTCTTATATTTCAAGAATGGGCATTGAGTTGTATTATTTTAGCTCTAGTTTTTCTTGAAGCAAACAATTGATTTGGAATTTACCAGGGCCAGGAGTTTGTGTGTGAGAGGGGTACACAGACCCCTTGTGTGCATTGAAGAAGGCAAGTTTGTGATGCTGAGAGTGTAGAGCCAGGGCAGGGATGGAGGGAATGGCACAATTTGCTGGTTTAGTTGCAGCAGCAATAGGACACCTTTAACCATCCCTAAAATGTCTTAATTGAATTTTAAAGGACATAAATCAGGCTGATGAGTCGTTACAGGCTCTTCTCTAGACGGGGCATTGTGCTCCTACCAAACTGCATTCCCTTTTAAACAAAAGAAGTGCATGGTTTTCTCCAGTGAGGAGGCTCCTTGAGAAAGGAGGTTTCCATGGAGACACCTACTTGACTTAAACGATCTGGTTAGGGCTTGAGAAGAGGCTTGGGGGGTAAACACCACATCAACACAAAAACGACTTTTTTTCAAAGCAACTGGGGTTGCCACAGTGTTTTTGTTTCCAACTTGATGCCCCTTTTTAGGGGCCTGGTTTTGAGAAAGTGCCAAAAAATGTTGCCTGGTCAGAAATGTGAGGTGTGTAAAGGGCTGTTGCTTCTTAGCTGAGATCTCTGTTAGTAGCCTAATCCATCTGTCTCTCAAAATGCTGCAGGTTGGTGTAAGTAGGATGCATTTGCAGCAAAATACTGTGCAAGAGCAGACTGCAATGTCCCCTAAGTAGGGACTTGCTTCCTTGAAGCCAACCATCCTTGGCTGACAGTACAATTTTGGTTCAAACCAAAGTCTATGGATAATATTTCTCTGAACCTCATTCCTAATTAAGAGCTTGCATAATCCATTTGTACGGAGGGTGATGACATCTTCAACGTTAAAATTGTTAAAGGTGATGTCTGATTCTCCATTCATCTTCCCACCGTAAAATAACTTTCAAATGGCTTCTTATTTTAACAGTAATAGAGAGCTTGTAGATGTATTTTGGGGTTATAAACTCAAATGGATCAAGCCTATGGCTAACTAATGTTCTAGGTTCTTGGCATTTGTTGCTTATGACAACTCACAATGTCAAAGATGGGATCCTGGAGAAGCAGCTGCCAACTTTGACAAGGAATAGCCAACAGTAACCAAACAGCAATACAGATGGGAGCTCGACAGAAATTCGCTGCCAAAATGGATGCCTGCAGAGAAGTGGTGGGAAGAGTTACAGAAGAACATGGAGTTGGTCCAAGTGGTGCTGAGGTAGGAAGAAGCAAAGGTTAAAACTTCAATACACAGTTGCTGAGGAAATTCAGGGAGTGCCACACATCTCAAGGCAGCAATGTCTGTGAAGGAGGAGAGCTGAAAGGAGCCTGGGAAAGGAAGAGGTGCTGGAAGAGCAGCAATATGGCTTTGAGTCACAGCCCGTGCTAAGAGAGCTGGAGCTAATCCAGGAGGTTCTCAAAAATGACAAAAATTCAACTGAAAAGGCAAAGTGGGAGCTAAAGCAGAGGAGATGGCCTTGATGTGCCAAGGAGCTGAAGAGAGAGGCCAGATTTTGTGTGTACATGAAACAGCAGAAGCAAATTTAACACAGGCTTCTGTGGATGGTGAGCAGCTCATTCCCTCTTGCCTTGCAGCATCGGTACAGCGTCTTCTCACCATCAGCACTGCTCTGGGATCATAGCAGCTGCCACCAGGCTTTGGTCTCGTGTTTGTGAAGAAGACTTTTTGCTCTGCACCTACTGGTGCTTTCACCTGCTGGCAAATGTCTTTGTGTCGTGTCCCAGCTGGAAGCACAAGGGGCTGTTGCAGTTTTAAAATCAGCTGGATAAGGTGTTTCTCTTCACACCGCCTCGGCGTAACGCTCCTGTCGTGCGGGTTTGTTTAATGAGGTCAGCTCAGCCATTTCAAAAATAAAACTGAAACCGGATAAGGTGTTTCTCTTCACACCGCCTCGGCTTAACTCTCCTGTCGTGCGGGTTTGTTTAATGTGCCAGGTCAGCTCAGACATTTCAAAAATAAAACTGAAACTGTAAATAAAACCTGAAGGAATTACTTGGTTCTCCTTCACTTGCTGTTTCAATGACCCTTGAAGTGGCAGCAGAAGTGAGTGGGGGTGCTTGAAGGAGGGGTTGTGTTTCTCTATCTTAATCAGCTCTTATTTAATCGAGGAAAGCGACTACGTTAAAAGCTATTGTAGAAAGTGTGATTTTTTTTACCACCCAAATATAGTTAATGTTCTGACAAACATCAGCCTGGGAGCAGGATCTAAACCATGATCTAAACCATGGCTTGAGGAGGAAGCAGTTGGTGTGGGAAATTGTTGCCTCCTGGATGCTTGTTTTCTCCCCAGGTGGATCTTGGTGTCTGAGGCTCCTTGTATGGAGGAGGAAATCAAGGCAGGGTTTGGGACAGGTACCTACAACCACCTTCCCCAGCATTGGTTTTTCTTGCAGGGTCAGTAGGATGAGGCTGATGACAAGAGTAGGAGCTTCTCATCCTACAGACTTGTTTGCAGAACTGCTTCGCTGCTGCAGGGAGCAGGACCATCATGATTTCGATAGAACAAGGGGCAGTGGCTTGAAACTGGAAGAGGGGAGATTGAGATGAGATGGGAGGAAGAAATTCTTTGGTGTGAGGGTGGTGAGACAGTGTCCCAGGTTGGCCAGAGAAGCTGTGGCTGCTCCTCCTTGGAAGTGTTGAAGGCCAGGTTGGATGAGGCTTTCAGCAACCTGGTCTAGTGGAAGGTGTCCCTGCTGATGGCAGGGGGGTTGGAACTGGATGAGCTTTAAGGTCCCTTCCAACCTATAGCATTCTGTGATGATTGGGAGGGGACACGTGTGCTGCCACATCCCTCCTTCTGCAGTTCATCTCCTGTTTGTAAAACATCTGACCTGGATGTTTTACGCAGAAGTCTGAGAAACCCAGCCCAGTGCTAAGAGGATTTTCTGATGGGGAGTGGGGAGGAGCAGTGAGAAGCTCTGCCAAGCTTTTGCAAGTCATCTGAGTGATGAGACAGGTTTTAGAGAGGGCACTGGAAGGAAAAGGAACACCTTGAACGGGGACTTAATATAACCAACTGGGATAAGGCAGCTGCAAGTTAGTTCATCAGAAGATAAAAGAGTGAAAGGAGGGTGTGGAGAGGTGGGGGTGGGTCTGTTCAACCAAGGAACAAGTGACAGGACAAGAGGAAATGGCCTCAAGTTGTGCCCAGGGCAGTTGAGATTGGATGTGAGGAAGAATTTCTTTGCTGAAAGGGTTCTGAGGCATTGGAAGGGGTTGCCCAGGGCAGTGGTGGAGTCCCCATCCCTGGAGGGATTGAAGAGTCGTGTAGACACAGTGCTGAGGGACATGGGATAGTCCGGGACTTCTCAGCGTTGGGTTAATGACTGGACTGGATGATCTTTTCCAATCTAGGCAATTGATTCTGTGATTCATAAAATCCCCTCTGTCCAGAACAGATGCTCTTGCTGAAAACTGCTTTCCAACAGCTCTTTTCCAGGAAAGCCAGAAGAGACACCTGTGT
>NW_010297649.1:30407-34387 GCF_000700745.2 Antrostomus carolinensis | reverse complement strand
GCAGCCCAGTCGGCTGGGATGGTGGGTGATTCTCTCTGCCATGATGTGGTAGCATCCCATGTTGCATGTCCTTATCCTGTTAAAGAAAGGAACTGGAACTGTGCTGCCACCACCACCTCCTCTTCTGAAGCTTCACAAAGCAGCGTACTGGGCAAAAAAAAATGAGGATCTTGTGTGCTCCATAACAGAACAATATAATAGTGGTACCCACCTTCTTTCTTGATACAAAATCAAGAGGAGAAATAACTTCTCTCTCCTCCCACAGAGGAGGGAGAGGGGAAAAGATTCTTCTCCTGCTTGGCTGTGCTCATGCCGAGTCCATGAGCTGCTTTCTACTGGAGAAAAGTAACTCTCCACCAGTCAAGAACTGCATGGAAAAAAACCCAAGGGTTTGACATGGGTGACATGGGCACAGATGTGAAAACCACTTTCCAGCAAAAGGGGGTGGAGAAGCAGTATTTCCTTGAACAACAGCACTCAAGAAGTTGAGGCTCTATATCCTCAAGCCTCAAAACTTCTTCCCACCACAGCAAGCCCTGTGTCTGCTCCCAGGTTTGCTTGTGTTGCTCCCATCTTACCTTCTGCTCCTCTTGGTTGATGGTTGGTGCACACTGATGGCCAGACAACAGCCTAGTAGATAGATTTGTGCTGGGCAATAGGTTGTTGCTTTTCATCCACTGCTCAGGCCAGACTGAGGGCTGAGCTGTCCCTGCTCTTGGCAGGGATGTGCTGATGGAACACGTCTGTCTCTAACGACCATTTTCCATGACTTTTTGGGAGGGAATTTCTATCATCTTCCCTTGATGAACTTGGTTGGATTGCCCAGCGCTTGCTGAGGGTGGGTGATGTTGGACAATTAATTTCAAGGCTTTAAGAAACAGTTGATGTTGATTTTGGTGAAGTATAACTCATTTGAAAGCTCTTCACAGCCCTGGGGAGCTTTCCTTAGAGGTGAATTCCTAACCAAATTTTAAAATAAATAATTAATGAGGATTATTATGATTTTTTTAATAGTTGAATCAGTTTTGGAGTCAGATAAGTAACTGCAGATTTCAGCCTTTAACCAAACATCTCGATGAAACTGAGATCTCAACACATCTCCACTTAGGAACCACTAATGAAGTTGAACCAGACCTGGTTCACCCTTTCAAACCTTGGTGCTTGGGTGCATTACTGAGGTCCAAACCCAGCAGAATATGATGTTCAGCAGTGCTCTCAGCAACTGCTCATGTGTGCACAGCAGCTTTGTGGTTGCACCTTTTAAACAGAGAAAAGGAAGGACCCACTCACCTGCGTGTGTGAAGGAAGACCCATGGCAAAGGAGATGAGCTTCTGCAGCAGTCCTGGTCAAGATGTCCTGGCTGCAAAATACATCCCAGCCCTGGTTCTCTATTCCAAATGCCTCATTTTCCTCCATCTGCCCAGGAGGCAAACCCCCATATGATGATCTCAGAGGGGTGTCCTGAGGCTACAGGTGAAATTATTGCTATTCCTGTGGCACCAGATCTCCAGCTGATCTACAGAGGGGAAGCAGGGGATGAAAAATGAGAAGAAGCAGCTTTGGGGAACACACAGCTTCAGGTCTGAGCCAGACACAGCGACCTGGCAGCTAAATCCTAGTGGGAACAATTATTCTGTGTGTTACTGCAGGATATTAGATTATTTGGGAGAAAAATGGGGCAATTAGTGGTAGGACAAGCAATATGCTGGTAGGTACAACAGAGAAGAGATGTTCCTTGTCACATGTCGCATGGAAAACTGCAGCACCCTATGCAGATGATGTTTTTACTGATCCTTCATTTTTAGCAGCACCCAGAAGACTTCCAAGTGTTGGTTCCCAAACTCATCTTCTGGAAGAGCTGTAGCTGGAACATGGTGAGTAGGAAGCTTGCTGAGCTTTCCTGTCCTTGCCCATTTCTGGGACTGTAATGCCCTCTCCTGGCAGCTCCACTGAGGATTCGTTTCCTTTTTATGTTGCTCAGTTTCTGTGAGCAATGTGAAAAAAGAGCTTTTGATGTTTCTTGTGGAGGATCCATGCTGAAGGCAGCACACACCACCAGGCGTAACGATATGGTCCTTATGACATGGGATTTGTTGCTCTGGTGTGTCTGTTCCCCTGTGATCACCCCATCTCCAGCATTGCTCCTGCCTCATTTTTAAGTTGTTATATATCTTTACACATTGTGGCAGCCTCCTAAGGGAAATGTGTACCCCCCAGGGTTACATCTGAACCATCAAGGACAGGCTCTCTGCTCCCATTCCCCCAGTTCTGGTGGGGCTTTCTGGTGGGCCAGTTCTGCACTGACATACTGGTTAAGCCTGGTAAGGGAGAAGGGACTTGTCACCACTGTGCCACGATGACTGACAGGGTTGACTACCTGAGAGGACGGTGGAGAGAGGTGGGGGTGGGTCTGTTCAACCAAGGACCAAGAGACAGGACAAGAGGAAATGGCCTCAAGTTGCACCAAGGGCAGTTGAGATGGGATGTGAGGAAGAATTTCTTTGCTGAAAGGGTTCTGAGGCATTGGAAGGGGTTGCCCAGGGCAGTGGTGGAGTCCCCATCCCTGGAGGGATTGAAGAGTCATGTAGACATAGTGCTGAGGGACATGGGTTAGTCGGGGACTTGTCAGTGTTGGGTTCACAATTGGACTCGATGATCTTAAAGGTCTTTTCCAGTCGAGGCAATTGATTCTGTGATTCTGTTGAGAGAGGATGTGAGACACTGTTGAGCAGATGCTCGTCCCATCTGAACATAGCCATGGGTGAAATAAACCAGGACCCATCCGTCATCCCACACCTTATGCCCCAGACCCACTAACCTGCATAAATTTGGTGCTAGCAGCTCTTCTGGCCATCCAAGTCAGGGTCCTGCTGACTCACATGTACCTGGATCATGCCCTGAAGAGCAGTGAACAGATAACATCCCTCTGGTTTCTCACTGGTGGACAAAGGCTCATAGGCTTCTCCTGGGGGCTGAACTGGCACAGGAAGGCAGTGAGTTGGGGGGTAAACTGCTCCCCCAGCCCCACTCCTTTTCATTTCCCAAGCTCATGGCTGCATGAATGATGGTCCCTTAGGTGAGAAGCATCCACCGCTTGCTTCTATTCCCCATGTTTCCTAAACACATCAGGTTCTAACTCCACCTCTCACACAAGGTCTTTGTGTTTTGTAGCCACCCTGGAGCACCTCAGGATTTGGGAATGGTCCAACCCAGGAAAGCTATAAGCTGTTCCATCTCCTTTGCTGCCATGAAGAAGCTGACAGGCAGGTCCCAGCCCAGGGAGGACCAGTGCAAGGTCAGTAGTGATGCTGAGGCAGAGTTGATGGTGTCATTGAATCACAGAATCACAGACTGGTTTGGGTTGGAAGGAACCTTCAAGATCATCCAGTTCCAACCCCCCTGCCATTAGCAGGGACACCTTCCACTAGACCAGGTTGCTCAAAGCCTCATCCAGCCTGGCCTTCAACACTTCCAGGGAGGAACAGCCACAGCTTCTCTGGCCAACCTGGGACACTGTCTCACCACCCTCACACCAAAGAATTTCTTCCCAGTATCTCATCTCAGTCTCCCCTCTTCCAGTTTCAAGCCATCACCCCTTGTTCTGTCAGTCCCTGTCCTTGGCCAAAGTCCCTTCCCAAATGGTGTCCTTGGGCACTGTCCAGCTCAGCTTTCCCCTTGCACCAAGGAGGTGCTCAGTGCTCCCAGGCAGGTGCAAGAGCTTTAGGCAAAGCCACTGCCTGCGTTAGTGTGCTGGGGAAGGGATATCTCATTGATGATGGCTCCCTCTGCTCACCCTGGTTTTGCTTGCCTGGACAACCCACTCATGTGAAGGGTGAGGAGCACTTGTTGAGGTCCTCAGGCTTCTCCTGTTGACAACAAGTGCCACCCAAGAGGCTCCATGGTGACAGAGCTGCAGGACAAGCATCATGGCCCAGGCTGGGAGACATGGGGCACAGCACAAGTTTAAGAGCCCGAGTGG
>NW_010297649.1:29976-30393 GCF_000700745.2 Antrostomus carolinensis | reverse complement strand
GGAAAACGACTTTGCTGACCTAAAAGGGAGCATCAACTCTGAGTATCCACAAAACTTATTGGGGCTCAGGAGCATTTCATAATGTGCAGTTCCCTGAAGGGCAACCCATGTGGTTTATAACCCCAGGGTAGTGAGAGACCTTGCTGGGACATCCCTACTGAGGAGCAGCAGGGTGTCCCCACCCCCCCCAGGGGGTGACCATCAGGGAAGGGGCTAACATGGTCCTCCAGAATCACCTACCAAAGAGGAGGGTAAGGCAGGAGGAGGCAGCACAGAGCAGCTGCCCCTGCACTCATGAAACAAAACCTGAAGTCCTTCACTCCTGATATCCATCACAGTCACAGAATCACAGAATGGTGGAGGTTGGAAGGGACCTCAGGAGATCATCCAGTCCAACCCCCCTGACGAAGCAGGTTT
>NW_010297649.1:19225-29819 GCF_000700745.2 Antrostomus carolinensis | reverse complement strand
TCCCCTTTGTCCTATCCCTGGGCACCACCGAAAAAACCCCAGCCCCATCCATTTGGCCCCCACACTTCAGGTATTTATAGACATTGATCAGATCCCCTTTCAGGCTGCTCTTCTCCAGGCTGAACAGTCCCAGCTCTCTCAGCCTCTCCTCACACGGGAGATGCTCTAGGCCCCTCATCATCTTTGTGGCCTCTGCTGGACTCTCTCCAGAAGATCCCTGTCCCTCTTGAACTCAGAAGCCCAGAACTGGATGCAGCCCCTCTGCACTCTTTGCCACATTACATTGCTTGGGCACAGAAACATTTGGTCAAGAGATGGTTTATTGGACATTCTTCTTCCTCACTGGTCCTTGCATCTGATATTCCCCTCTGATACTCCCTTGGTCCTCTCGGGGTAACTCAAGTTGCATCCTCCTGGGTGTGTTGCAATCCTCTGATTTCTGCCAGGAAAGAACAAAATGATGCCATTGCATAAAGGATGACCATACAATATGGAAGAAGAAGGGTGAGGACCATCTCTCCCCCTCTTTTCACAACCCTGTATCAACTAGTCCACGGTGCCAACAGTCGTCAGCCCCATGCGGGAGAGTGGGTGGTGGAGTTGAGTTTAAATTCTACCCAGAGAGGTGATAGATGCCCCATCCCTGGAAACATTCAAGGTCAGGTTGAATGGGGCTCTGAGCAACCTGATCTGGTTGAAGATGTCCCTGCTCACTGAAGGGGGGTTGGAACTGGATGATCTTTAAAGATCCCTTCCAACCCAAACCGTTCTATGATCCTACAATTATCTTTGCACCAGTATTCCCAGCGGCTGCCATCACTTGGGAAGGAACAGCAGCATTTATTGGGAGCTAGTGGGCTTGTGGGCTTGAAAATAACTCTGATCAATCCAAGCAGCCTGAGAAATGGTGGTGGAGGAGATATCCCGGGATGTAGGAGAAGGGTCAAGCCCTGGCTTCTCTGGAAGCTTGCCAGCACTGTGCAAAAGCTGCTGCTCCCCGTTTGCACGGTGCCTCCACTTTGCCCAGTTTTCCTGCACCTGTGCTTCAGGGAGCTGATGCTCTCCTTGATTTTTGATGTTTTAGAGACATTTGTCAAAGGGTTCAGGCTGGGAGATGGGGAGAGAGACCCCACTGCAGCCTCCTCCCGTGGGGCTCAGTGTGAAGCTCACTGTCAGCATCTTTATACTTGGATATGCCACATGTTGCAGGTTGGTGGTATCTCTGCTCTGTTATGATGGGGCTTGGAGCCACCCAAGGTCCCTTTCTGCCCCTAGCCCATGCTTTGTACCTCCACCAACTGATGCTTCTGCTTTTCATAGCATCATAGAATCGTTTTGGTTAGAAAAGCCCCTTAAGCTCATCAAGTCCAATCATGAACCCAACACTGACAAGTGCCTGACTAACCCATGTCCCTCAGCACTATGTCTACATGACTCTTCAATCCCTCCAGGGATGGGGACTCCACCACTGCCCTGGGCAGCCTGTTCCAATGTTTGACACTTTCAGTGAAGAAATTTTTCCTAATATCCAATCTAAACATCCATCAGCACAACTTGATCCCACTTTCAGTGGGATCCCAATCCCAATTTCATTGGGATACCACTCACTGGAAGAGGCAGATGCTACTTTCCCATGGGCATGGGGTCTGTGCCAGCACGCTGCTGTCCCCTGGGAGAGCAAGAGCTGGAGTTTGGATCACTTTGGATCATCTCTTCCTTCTCCCCCCATCTCCCTTATCATTCTTGGAATCACCAACTCCATAAATGGTTCCGTTTCTGTAATTAATCTCCTGGGGATGTCATTACTGGTGTGAGTCACCTGCTCTCAAGGCTCTGCAGCAGCATGTTGTGCAATCATGTGGTGGGGGAGGATGATACCCAAGCACAGCCTGGGGAGGGGGACACACACCAGCCCCATCACACTGCCAAGGCAGAGCATGGCAAGAGGACAAATGTCCCAAACGGGGCAGGGTGTAGGGTGGGAGAGATGAACGTATGTGTTTCCCGATTAAATACTCCCCATCGTGACCAGGAAACCATCCCCACTCCCTGTTTGTACCATTCTCCTCTTGTTTTTATCTTCTCCTGACACAAACAGAGACAAAACTCACTGGGGTTCAAGGCTGACCTGCCCCGCTGATATCCTCGGGACAGGTTTGTGCAGCACCAGTCTCTTCCAGGCATTTTCTTTATGGGCTCATAAACTCCAAGGCCGGGTTTGCTGGTGGCAGGGCTCCAGCAGATCCTCTCTGGCCTTCATTGCCAGCTGCCAGCAGTGATAGGACACTGACTGGGACACCGGGTGAGGATTTTGCGGTTGAGATAAGCTGGTGAACCCTGAACTGAAGATACTGAAGCCAGAGCAGCCTCTGCCTGGTTGGTGAGTCCTTTGCCAGGTGTTTGAAGAGGAAACCGTGACACTGATGGCTTTGTATCTCTGTACCCAGAAGAAAGCAAAAACACAACATTATTTTAAGGGAGAGAACAGGGATATTTGGTGTTTTCTTCTCTTGTTAGGAGGTGGGGCTATGATTGTCTTTTAAATGACCTTTTACCTTTTTCAGGGACCTTTCCTCCACTGCCAGGAGCTTTTTTGTGATGATGATGTTGCTCAACCCTGTCCTCTTATCCCCCACGTACCCCTTGGAGTCCTCTTATCACCCACATACCCCTTGGAGTCCATCCACGCTGTGAGGGTGCAGCAGCTGGAAGAAAGGCAGCCTGGGTAAGGATGATGGTGAAACCCCTTCAGAAGGTATTTCAGGGAGTGTTGACCTTACTACTGACATCAAAAGCAGAGCAAAGCTCTCAGGGTCTCTGGGCTCTCCACTACTCCTCAAACCTGCCAAGCTGCCCCCATGCCATGCCTCCCCTGGGCATGGACCTTAGCATAGCCCTGTGATAAAGCTGGGCTCAACATGGACACAAATATTTCAGGAAAAAAATCCAGTGGATCAACTCAGGAGATTAAAACTCCAAGATATTACATCTTATCAGTACCGTCAGCCTTCTTAGTCCAACCCTTTCCTGCCCTATTTATCCCATTTCCTGGATTCAGACCATAAAACAAGTAAAACTTCTAGAGGCTCCACACAACCCCATGCCTCTTTACTCCAACCAGCTGGGAGATGATCAGCAATAAAACCAGCTGCTTCTACCTTCTTAACTTGTGGTTCCCTCATTTATTTAATATTCCAATTCCAAAGGGAGATGATGGTATTTTAGGACCTAGAGCTAAGTAAGGATTAGCAATATCACTTTTGAAGCAGAACTCTTAAATGCCTTCTGCTTGTCATTAGGTTTCAGAGTGAACCAGGCTGTCACCTCTGTAGCTCATCTTCTAATTAAAAGTTTATAATGTGAGCAGCCCCAAAAAAATGCTGAGCCATAATTTTTGCCCTGTTCTTCCCCTTTCAGTTTGCTGATTTTACTTTTGAGGGACAATCTGATCTATCTTTTCATCCAACAAGAAAAAATCTCAATAGGAGGGATGACAGGGATGAAAAGACTGCAGCAGTGGTGTTTCAGAGAACCCTCCGGGGCTGGAGGGGATGTTTCTTTAGCCCGTTGTGCAGCAAAGAGCTTTTCAGGAGAAGGAGGAGCTGCAGGAGGTTGTGCAGCTTTCTAGCTGAAGAAACTTTATGATGCCTCCCTGAAAGTCCAGGGCATGTTGGAGGTTACAAAATACAATTGCACAAACTGCTTTTTGTTGTGCTGACCTGCTCCCTCTCCTTTTCCAAAGGAAGTTATGTCTCTAATAGGATTTAGTTATTAAAGCCCCCAAAAATAAGTAAAATAAGCAGTTTCTGCAGCCAGGTTTACTCAGAAATCTGGTGCAACGGATTCCTGCCTGGAGCTTACAGCCGTGGGAAACATTTTCACGGAGGAGGTTCAGAAGTTTTAATTCTGAGCCTCAGAAATGACACATCTTGCTCAAATCTCCTTTGGGATATTTCCTCAGATATTCCCTCCCTTTCTTTGGACATTTCATTCTGCCAAAGTGAGATTTGAATACCAGCCTCTCCTGTTCTGGGTGGCTGAGGGATGAATCAAACCCAGGTTACACTGCAATTCCCCGACGTCTCCCTGAGCCACGCCGTGAGCAGCTGCCTGTGTCCCATGATGAGATTTTAATTTTTCCAGCCTTGGGGACTGAATTTATTAAAGCCTCGTGTGGCCCCTCCTACCGTGGGAGGGACGGCACCAGCAGCCTCTCTAATACTGAGTGTCACACAGCGGTGCCACCATTCAGGTCCCGGAGTGTCACAAGCAAAGGACAGAGGAACCCAAGTGCGACAGAAAGGAAAAAAATAATCCCTTCATGTGTGTCCTGGTGAGGTAAGTTACCTCCTCTCTCCTAACTCTTAGAAGATGTTCCTGCCTGGTGAAATGCACCTCTGCCTGCTCTTTCCTGCCTGCCCTAAAAGTTAGTCCTGTGTTTGTATGGTGGGGGGGGGGATTTTCTTTGTTTTTTTCTTCTTTTCCTTTGGACTTTTGAGTTTATTGGTTGGGACGTGACAGTAGGTGGTTGACTTGGCTCCTGCTCGGATTGCAATGGAGAAACAAAGCCCAAAGAGCTGGAAAATGGGGTGAACTGGTAACTAAAAGTTATCACCGTGGGGAGGGGGGGTGGATTTTCTTTGATTTTTCCTTTTTTTCCTTTGGACTTTTGAGTTTATTGGTTGGGATGAGACAGTGGGCGATCAACTTGGCTCCTGCAACAGAGAAACAAAGCCCAAAGAGCTGGAAAATGGGGTGAACTGGTAACAAAAGGGGAGCAAAGGGGGTGATTTGTGAGCAGGGGTATTTCTGATGGTGGGTTGGGAAGGAGAAGGTGCTCAAACAATGTGACTTCGCTCTCGGGATCTGTGTTGGCTGTGACCTGTTGAGGGAAGAAATGGGAGCTGGGATGAGACGTGAGCGGTGGGTGGCTGGTGGGGGTCGCTGGAGCCAGGGAGGCGGTGGGATGGAAACGGCGGCTGAGCATTTGCAATGCTTGGGATAAAGGGCTGTTTCCATAGTAAAGGGGAGAAAGGAGCCTCTCTCTTTCTTCCCCTGAGCTCATCTAGCGTGTGAACGGGGAGGTCAACTCGGGAACAAATAACCCGTGAAAGGGTAACATCTGGGAACAGCTGTAAATAATCAAGACCTGGTTGGAAATGTTGGAAGCAACCCTCTGGTCCAACATTTGCCCCACCACTGCATGTCACCTTGGGAGTTTTGATGGGTAACTCTTTGGAGAGCAACTCGTTTCCTAGCTGAGAGCAGGATTTGTCCCTGGACTTACTCTGCTGTTGTTGTCCCAATAAAACCACGTTGTTTGTAGGCATAACCATAATTCACAGTTATTTTAACACAGGGTCAGGCGTGCAGCTGACATGAACCTGGGGCCAACACCAGGCCAACTTTGGGTTGGATAATGCAAACTTTGATTAGCTGGAGCTCCAGCCCCTGGTGTACAGCACCTGCTCTTCACTTCTACTCTTTCTTTGGGAATACTGATCTCACAGTATAACGTCTCTCAGGACTTCTCCTCTAGCACGTGATACTTTAACACAGGGTCAGGCGTGCAGCTGACATGAACCTGGGGCCAACACCAGGCCAACTTTGGGTTGGATAATGCAAACTTTGATTAGCTGGAGCTCCAGCCCCTGGTGTACAGCACCTGCTCTTCACTTCTACTCTTTCTTTGGGAATACTGATCTCACAGTATAACGTCTCTCAGGACTTCTCCTCTAGCACGTGATACCAGGTGGAAGGGCGAGAGAGAACGTAAATAATTTCCTACAGCTGCTCAAAGCTTTTAAGATGCATTTAACAATTGGTTTTTTTTGAAGCATAATGTACTATGGGACCAGCTGGATTTTAATTAAAAAAACATTCTGAATGTGAAGGGAACCAAAGCTGTCGTTTCCTTTCCAACTTTGCTATTGAAATGTTTAAAAGGTGTGCAGGATTTCTGGGGCAATTTGAAATCTCTGCAGAAAAATACAAAGCTGGGTTTCACAACCAGTCTTGTGACTTTCTTATGCCATGATAGAACAAGGGGAAATGGGTTTAAGCTGAAAGAGGGGAGGTTTAGATTAGATAATAGGAAGAAGTTCTTCACTGTGAGGGTGGTCAGACACTGAAAGAGGTTGCCCAGAGAAGTTGTGGATGCCCCCTCCCTGGAAGTGTTGAAGGCCAGGTTGGATGAGGCTTTGAGCAACCTGGTCTAATGGAAGGTGTCCCTGCTGCTGGCAGGGGGGTTGGAATTGGAGGACTTTTAAGGTCCTTTCCAACCCAGACCATTCTATGATTCTATGACACCAGACTGAGGAGGTGACCGAATGGTGTCTTTTGTGCTTTTTTTGTAATTTCTGGTGATGAAAAATGCAGTTTTTTAAATATGGTGGTGGTAGCTTGTTGTGAGACGACCTGCAGATAACAAAGTGCCTCTGTGCAAGCTGTTACCGTACAGTTGTGCTTAGTGTGGTAAATTATCAGCCCAAATATAAGAGAAAGCATTTATTTTCACATCTGTGGTCCTTTGACAATACGCACTGAAGTTCCTTGCTGTGCAAGAGCCCAGAAGCCCTTGCTCAGGTGTTGACTTGTTGACTCATTGACTCGAGCCCTTGTCTCATTGACTGCAAATGGCTTCAGAAGTTACCACCCATCAGCTGAGACACATGTGCTCTTGCCTTCTCACAGCGAGAAGCAGATCTTGCTCAGTGGCAAAGTCCCAGCTTGGTGGCTTTGTGTGGGGGACAGGTTGGAGGGAGCTCCGTGATGGTTGATCCCTGCAAACTGCAACACCATGCATGCAATAACTTGGCTTCGGTTCAAACCTAACTCCATGTCTTGGGATGTTTTGAAGGAGGAGGTCTGTACCTCATCTTGGAGTGTCCACCTGTGGTTCAGCTTGTAGGACTACCCCAGAGACCTCTGTGGTGTGTGATAAATCAGAGTCTTGGGCTATTTTTTTAAAAAGGCAGATGGGATAAGAAGTTGGGAGGATCCTTTGGGCTCCAGATCTTACTGGATGGAAAGAAAGGCAGCTTTCATGGGTAGAGCAGGTTGGAGACATAAGCTGTGTTGCAGTCTGGACCATGCCTCCATGGCAGGCCGAGCCCTGAGGGCAGCACAGGCTTGGTTCCATGTTGCAATCTCTGCTCTAGCTATGGACACCTTGCACAAGAGAGCTGATCAAGCTGCCTGCAGGTGCTTATCTCTTCAGCATCTTGTCCTTATCCTGTTCTTCATGTGCTGGACACTGCTGTGCTGTCCCAGGAGTGTTCAAAGAGGAACCATGGCTGGCTGCTTTTTGGTGGCTGAGCAGTTGGCATTTGATAAGATCCCAGTAAATGGAGGGTGGCCTTGGTTCATGTTCTCTGTGACTCTCCCCACCAGCAGGACATTGACATGTGCTTGTGCTTCAACCCTTTTTTGTCCTCTCTATCAAAAAGGAAGGAAGAAGAAAGAATGATGCTTTAGAAGGCTGAAGAGGTTGAACACGCCCATGTCCCAGTCTCATAACTGGTCCTATTCTCCTGTCATTGTTTCCCTTGCAAGTCTTTGTGGTGTCCCCAAGGAAGATGCTATGTTAAGCATGGTGAGGACCTAACCAGGATCAGGACAGACTCTCCATCCTCCTGACCCAGGTCCTTTTTGGTGGTCAGATAGTTGTGGTCTGTCTGAGTGCATGTGATGCTTTAGCAAAAGAGAGATGAGGAACCCTTTCCTGGGACTTGTCCTCTGCACATCTGGTGCCAGGGGAAGGCCCCTGGGGCCATCACAGCACACCAGCTGTGTCAACCCTTGCATGGAATCATAAAATCATAGAATGGTTTGGGTTGGAAGGGACCTTAAAGATCATCTAATTCCAACCCCCCTGCCACGAAAGGTGATAAGGGCAAGAAGTTAACCACGATGGTGGGGCACTATAAGAGCAACAGGCAGAGAGATAGGGCAGGGTTGGGTGGGAGGAATGTGTACATATTTTCATGTCAACTCTACTGTTGGGTGCAAGAAGAAGGAAGAACACATCTGCAAGCAGGGCACAGCACGGGAGCAGCTCAAAGTATCACCAGATGCCTGTGTGCTCAGGCTGGAGTCTCACTGCTTGTGTAGAAACGCTTTGGAGTCAGTCCCTTCCTTACTCTCCTGCTTCATTTCCTCTGTTCTTCAATGCGACTGTGAGCAATTCCTTGTTCCTCTGAGAGAGTTGGGGCTGTTCAGCCTGGAAATGAGAAGGCTTAAGGGAGATCTTATAGCAGCCTTCCAAAATCTGAAGGGAGCCTACAAGGAAGCTGGGGAGGGACTTTTTACAAGGGCAGGGAGTGATAGAACAAGGAGAAATGGTTTTAAACTGGAAGAGGTGAGATTGAAATGAGATGTGAGGAAGAAATTCTTTGCTGTGAGGGTGGCCAGACACTGGCCCAGGTTGGCCAGAGAAGCTGTGGCTGCTCCTCCCTGGAAGCGTTCAAGGCCAGGTTGGATGAGGCTTTGAGCAACCTGGTCTAGTGGAAGGTGTCCCTGCTGATGGCAGGGGGGTTGGAACTGGATGAGCTTTAAGGTCCCTTCCAACCCAAACCATTCTATGATTCCAATTAGGCTGGAAGCCCCTGGAAAGTTTTCAATCCTTGAGACATTTGTACAACATCGAGCCTCTGTGACAATTATGGGTCCGGTCCTCTCTGCTCCTGTGACCTGGCTGCTGCCACATGATTCATTCTGGTCCTTTTTGGCAGCTGCTCTTAATCACTGAACTTATGTTGGAAGGTCTCCAGGGTTAGAGAAATAAAAGACACTTTAGAAAAGGGGAAAAGGGGGAAATTGGCAAGAGCAACTGCTTTTTAAGAGACTACTTATTTCTTAAGATGTACTGGCTACTGATTAACCTTTGCTCCATGATTGCTTTAATTGATTCATGCCTTAAAGCAGGCAGAAAGGTTCTGTGGGGAAAACTTGAAAGATTATTTTGGTTGAGCAAAACCCAATTCTTGCAAGAAATGCAGGTGAATGACACCAACTCTTTTATCTTCTTCATTCTGTAGATCATCCAGCTCCCATCTTAGTTCTTTACTGCTGTGACCTCTTCCTTCTCTCCTTGCTGCCAGTTGGCAACCTGCTACCAAGCTGAGCTTGTCCCATATTCCTCTGCAATTTGTGGTTTGGGGGATGATTTTTTGGCTCTTCTGTGAGAATGAGGCACTATAGGGTTGGGAACTACTGTCCTCAATAAGCCTGTTGATGTTTTCCATGTGGTCCTACCCATGGGACCATCTGTGGTCCCTGTGACTGCTTCACGTAACCCCACATGCAGAATTTCTGTGGCTACTCTTTGTACAGCAGCAGGGATAGAGCCACAGCCAAGGGAGAGACAACCCCCTGACAGTGGTGGCCTTGTCTTCTCCATGCTGCTGGCTGGGTGGCAACAAGTGTCCGTGACCATCTCTGTCCTTGCGGAGAGAGGGATGAGATGCAAGTGACAGAAACTGTTTAGAAAGAGTGCTTGGTGGACTGGAAGGCAGCAAAGCAATGATCAATAGGTGAGAAGGGCTTTAACAAAGATCCAGAAAACATTGTCATCTGGAAGTACCACCAGGACTGATGTCAGGAGAACATGTATGGGACATCAGAGACTCTCCTGCTGGCTCCTGGCTCACTGCCAGCTGTGATCACAGAGCCCTCGTGCCTCAATACAGGCACAAACATCCAGGGCTGGCTCCCAGCACCAGAGAAGCTAAACCAAACAGGGCAAACCGGAGTAGGGTGAGGTCTATCATGTGCTTGGTGGCACCTGGCTCTCCCTGATCCTGGGAGACACTTTCCTCATCCTTGATGTCTGCCTGATCTCAGCTTTTCCATGGGGAGGTCTTCCAGGTAGCCATGGGCTTTGGTGCCCATACCAAGGCAGCTTGTGAAGCCCAGGATGCAGAAGTTCCTTGAAGGTGAGCTGGAAGGGTCACAGGGCTGAGCTGGGCTTGCTGGGTTTGAGTGATGAACGCCTCTTCATCTTGGGCTGGATTCATGCCCTGGTACTCTGGGCATGTGTGGGACAGACCATCTGCTCTATTTAGACATCTGCCCTTGGATGAGCTGAGTTGTGCCCATTTCTCTTTCTGGCTGTACTGGGACCTCAGGGTGACCACTCAAACACAGGAGATGAATCCAGCCACTCTTCCAGGAAGACCAAAGGAGGAATGAAAACACCCACACCAAGCTCTGCAACTAAATAAATCATTCCCTTCTTCCAGGCTGCTGGGATGTGAGTACTGCTGGGTGCTGATCCAGCAGAGCTGACTGTGATGGGTGTCCTGGGCTCTGGGGAGGTCCATCAAGGTTCTGCCCATGGGTTGTCTACATGGAGTGATGTCCACACAGTGAAACCCACTGATCGGGAGCCAAATGGATGGGGCTGGGCTCTTTTCAGTGGTGCCCAGTGACAGGACAAGGGGCAATGGGCACAAACTGGAACACTAGAAGTTCCACACAACCTAAGGAAAAAACTTCTTTACTGTGTGGGTGCCAGAGCCCTGGGACAGGCTGCCCAGAGAGAGTGTGGAGTCTCCATTTCTGGAGATGTTCAAAACGTACCTGGGCACTTTCC
>NW_010297649.1:0-19207 GCF_000700745.2 Antrostomus carolinensis | reverse complement strand
CTGCTTTGTCAGGGGGGTTGGACTGGATGATCTCCTGAGGTCCCTTCCAACCCCCACCATTCTGTGATTCTGTGATCTTCCTGCCTTGCTGAGCAGATTCCATATTCACTTCCATATTCATTCACACCAGCAGATGAGTGAAAATCTAATAAGCTGTATAGTCCTTATCTGCTGCTCTTGTTGCACTGTTGGTGCAACCCTAAGTTGGGGAAACTGAGGCTCTGGGTGATGGCTCTGCTGTATCCGTAGGTCGGTGTTAGGTCAGGGGACTTCAGTGTGGATCTTGTGTGTCAGACTATCCTTTTTCTCTGAAGTAGGTTCAAAAGTTTTCTAAGATGGCTTATGCTGAAATGTGGTGGTGTTTAATTAGCTAGAAAAGATTTTCCTTTGGGAACAGCAGAACCACATTCTTCTGTTGCAAAATTGGGCCAGCCCCGATGAATTTGGATGCTGTAGATAACTCAATGGAGAAACCTCTGGCCAGTAGTACAGAAAACATTCTTTCCTCCCTTTTCCTCCTCTCCTTGCAGGAATTTTTTGCTCCAAAGCCTGAACTTTAACACCCGTAGCTTGGGGGAGGGCCAGTGCTGGGGGCTTCGATGCAGTGGCCCTTCAGGGCCCCCATCCTTTGTCTGGGTTGAATAGCTCTCCGCAGAGCTGCCGGGCAGAGGTATGTGATCTGCAAACCTCTTTTCTTCCCCAATCTTGGCTGACAGACAAAATCTTCCCTTGGAGGCGATGCTCATGGCGATGCGCTGCCCTCGGTGGGGCTGGAGAGGGTCCCCCATGCTGCATCCTAATCTCCTCGTCTCCCCTTAACAGCAGGGCACAAAGAGCTGCTTAGGCATTCACGGGAGCAGAGAGGGACCCAAGCCAGGGCATGCTGAACTGCACAAAGTAGGATTGATCTTCAAAGAAATATCTCTCCTTCTGAGCTCCCTTTTTTTTTTTTTTTCCAAGGGATTTATTCCTCCTTCTCCTCCCCCCCAGGCAGACTTTGAGCTGTGGAAGCACTTTTTTTTCCTCCCCATGGTGGCTTTTCAATGGTAGGAGAGTGACTGACTTCTTAGAAAGCCGTGGGCCACCCAGGAGCAAAGCCTGGGGCTGTGCCCCATGTGCTGCACGGGGCTGAGCTGAGCGCCACTGCACGCATCACTGCTGGTGATATTGCGTGGCCACAAGCACAGTGAGGACAAAACTATTCCCTTCCCTTGTTGGCCACGCTGAAATGTGGGGAGGAACATTTCACCCCAAATTGGTCATGCTAAGTATCCATTTTCAGGCTTGACCTGGAGGTGTGAGCTCAATGATGCTCCCAATTCCCTGTTCAGATGAGCAAAATCACAGAATCACAAACTGGTTTAAGTTGGAAGGGACCTTAAAGCTCATCCAGTTCCAACCCCCCTGCCAGCAGCAGGGACACCTTCCACTAGACCAGGTTGCTCAAAGCCTCATCCAACCTGGCCTTCAACACTCCCAGGGAGGAGCAGCCACAGCTTCTCTGGACAACCTGGGACACTGTCTCACCACCCTCACAGCAAAGAATTTCTTCCTCACATCTCATCTCCATCTCCCCTCTTCCACTTTAAAGCCATCACCCCTTGTTCTAAACATGGACATCCCTGAAAGGCTGAGGGAGCTGGGTCTCTTTAGCTTGGAGAAGAGGAGACTGAGGGGAGACCTCATTAATGTTTATAAATATGTAAAGGGTGAATGTCAGGAGGATGGAGCCAGACTCTTCTCAGTGATGCCCAACGATAGGACAAGGGGCAATGGGTGTGAGCTGGAACACAGGAGGTTCTGCTTAAACTTGAGAAAAAACTACTTTACGGTGAGGGTGACAGAGCCCTGGGACAGGCTGCCCAGGGAGGTTGTGGAGTCTCCTTCTCTGGAGATATTCAAGACCCGCCTGGACGCCTTCCTGTGTGATCTCATTTAGGTTCCTGCTCCGGCAGGGGGGTTGGACTGGATGATCTTTCGAGGTCCCTTCCAATCCCCAACATTCTGTGATTCTGTGGTCTCCCTGCTGCCAGCTGGGACCAACACCTGGTTGGGTGGTGGAAGGTCTCTGTATGGTCACAGCTGGAAGATTGTCATTCCTGACCACTTCTGGGGCTAATTTTTTGCCTCTTCCCTCCTGTACTGCCCAGAGGAGGGATGCCAGCTTCCTCAAAGAGCTGGCTGTCCTTATAGAGGGGGTCGCCCAAAACTGAGCTAAGAGGGGCTAAAACAGGGTTATAGATCAGCTATATGAAGGAGCTCAGGGTCAAAGAGGGAAGGCACTGGTGATGGGTCCGGCATCAATAGGGCCAAAGCTACTTATGCATTGTACCCATTTATGTGATGCTGGGAAAGTGCCTGTAGACCCTGCTCTTGGATCAGAGCTTTCTTACAGCAGGAGTCATGTGAATACACCCTGGGAAAGCAATTCCTGAAAACCACATCATCCAAGTCATTTCATCTATGTGAGTGTCTACATTTTAAAATGATATTTCCAAGATACCAGAGTTTTTCAGGCCATTCCATGGCCAAACTGGGCCCTATCCACATTTTATTACAGCGGAAAATACAGAAAACAGACATGAAAATAAAAAATTCTGCTGTGTTTGGATCAGCATTTGATGCTGGATTTTGGGGCTTCTTCGCTATCCTCTGTCAGAATCTTCTCTCCCCTATTACCATCAATAAAGCTGATGGCAGTTGCTGCCACCTGGAGCTACAAGGGCACCTGTGGTTGGACATGGTTCTCTCTTTCCTCCCTTAGGGACTGGAGTGTCCCCTCACCTGCTCACTCATCACCTGGACCCACCATGATGGAGAAGCTGCATCTTTAGTCTTCAGGACCATGGAGACCCAGGGCTGGCATGGCCTAGTGCCCATCAAGCATGCTGGGCTGGTGGCTGTGGGTGTCCACCTTTGCTCAAGTGGTGCAGTGGAAGTTTCTAGAAGCACAGTTGGGGGTGTTGGGACTTTCTAGAAGGAAGAGGAGGAGGTGCAACATTCTACAAAGAGGGTTGGGATGGGCAAGACCTTCCAGAAGAAAAGTAGGGTGGCCTAGGAGGGCCTCTTTAGAAGGTAAGTGGGGTGGACCTCTGTAGAAAGAAGCTCTCAGTCAAACGTAATTTAAATCCAGACCCCACTGAACAGCTGTGCTGGGAATAACCTCCTGTTCCCCCTCAAGGAAAGTTTCCTCAGCCAAAATCGTCTCACTCTGTACCCGATCCAAGCTTTTGCTCCTTGCAATGAAGGGATGCTGGTGGCATGCAAACCTCTGCAGAAGTGAAACCACCCCACTCTTTTAGGAGGTTTCTGAGTAATAATAATGGATGGGAACATGCCAGAGTCCAGCCAAAGATGTGACATTTGTGAAGTCTTTCTCCACCCCTTCTTTTTCTTCCTTTTTCCTTTTTTTTTTAGCTACTATTCATCAGCTTTATTCAAAACACTCCTTTTGCTCCTGCCAGGTGAGAAGGAAAATCTATTGTAGTGCCATGAGACCCTTTGCCAAACGTGATAATTTCCCCTTGCCTGTTTCCACATGAAAATGAAAGCATTTGTATGAAATCCATTGTAAAGGCTCTGAGGCTTGGCCAATAATTTCCTGGGCACACATTTGCTAAAGTAACCTGCAAAGTGCTTTGAGGATGAAGAAAACCAGCTGTAAGTTCTGATGATGATGGTTATGATTAAATGAGGCTTCTGCAAGTGGTTATAGATAATGAGTCATCCCTGGGGGCTGGATATTGGGGACAAAAATGCTCCAAGTATAAGAGACTGTTGAGAGAGGTACACTGAATGGGTAGAGAGATACCAAATAGTTTTGGGGGAGAGGAAAAAGTGATCTGTGCAAAATGTGCTTCCACCTTGGAACTTTATTTCCTATGATGGTCACTCTGGAATACAGCCAGGGCTTAAGGTGCCTTTTCTACCTTAAATTATCATGGCCAATATATGGCTTTGTTTTAAGGTGAACAGATCCTATCTTGGAGTGAGGCTTGCTTTGCCATGCAGTGTTACCAAACCCTTATCACTCATCCACAGCCATGGAAGTTCCTCAAGGGCTTGTCAATCTGACCCCACAAAATCGATTTATTGCCTCAGAAAATCTTACCCCAAAGCATTTGCACACAACCATGGATGAATTCCAGGCTTGCTTTGCCATGCAGTGTTACCAAACCTGTATCACTCATCCACAGCCATGGAGGTTCCTCAAGGGTTTGTCAATCTGACCCCACAAAATCCATTTATTTTGTCAGAAAATCTTACCTTAAAGCATTTGCACGCAACCACGGATGAATTCTGGTCTCAGCAGACACTGGGACTGAAAATTGAGCTGGCCATGCCAACCATTTCCAGCACAGCTCCTCCTAGGTGTCTGACCTTCAGACTGTACCACAAAGACTCCTCTGTGATGAGGATAAGTCCCTGGGGAGTTCTAATAGATGCAGGATTTTGACTGTATTTATAGGTTAACGTAGTTGAAATGCGTTTGATTATTTGTTTCTGTTCAAAGTGGGGTGACATATTACAAAATATAGGGCATTAACCTTGGTGGAAACCTCCCCATTGCTTTGAAAACCACAGCCATGGCATGTTGGAGTGTACTGCAACAAATGAAATGGAGGAATATTGTCCCTGCACTCACAGGAGCAGTTACTCCTTGTTATCCCCTTCTGCTCAAAGCCAACACCTAATCAATTAATGAGACTTACTTTGCACCTATTTGTCCCAGGCTGCACATACTCTTTGAGATCCCACAGAGAACTGAGGTATAATTGGGGTTTGTAAAGAAATTATTGAAAGTCTTAGTGATAAATTATAATTATCAACTGCCAGGAAAAGGAAAGGAGATGGAATATACACCCTATCATAGGGAGATTGTGACAGGCTTTATTTTATTTGATCAGTTTTCCTTTCCTGTGTTAAAACCTCATTAATTCCCTGAAAAGAAACCAAAGGCAGATGATGGTAGAATACAAGGGATCCTAGGCTGTGATCCAGAGCTTTGGGCAGAAATGAAGCTTTAAGGGATGCTCCTTGCTGAGATTTTCTGACTGGTGGCATCACTGATGCAGCTCATGGTGATGGTAATCAACCAGCATCTTCCCAGGAGGTTGATTTTATTCTGCATCTCTTGGTGTGGTGCTGTAGAAGACTCCCAGGTGGAAGGGCAGGGAATGATGCCCCAGAGAGTGGTGTGATGGCAGCAGAAGTCTCCACATAAGGGAGCTGCAGGAGCCAGGGAGGCTCAGCTCAGGCTCAAGGCACCTCCATTTCCATTCCCCAACATAGGGTTCACTTTTTCTCCAAATGCCTTGGAAATGGTCATATGGTCAAAGTGGGTATCACTCTTATCTGCTGTCTTCCTGTGCCAGCAAAATGCTCAGGGCAAGTTGGCCATGTTCAGGTTCTGAGAAACGACCATCTGCATGTCCCTCACATGGCTGATGATACCCACTTTTTTTTTTTTTCCAGTTCTCTTCTTGCAGCTGACTGGGAAGTGTGTTTGTAACATCTGAAAAGAGCCTTGCACCCACCTGCCCACGTGTTACACACTGAGTCACAGAATCACAGAATGGTTGGGCTTGGAAGGGACCTTTGAAAATCATCTAGTCCAATGCCCTCTGCTAGAGCAGGATCACCTAGAGTAGATCACACAGGAAAGCATCCACGTAGGTTTTGAACGTCTCCAGAGAAGGAGACTCCACAACCTTCCTCAGCAGCCTGTTCCAGGGCTGTTACCCTCATAGTAAAGAAGTTTTTCCCCATGTTTAGGTTGAACCTCCTGTGTTCCAGCTTGTGCCCATTGCCCCTTTGCCTGTCATTGGACACCACTGAGAAGAGTCTGGCCAAGAGTGTTGTAGGATATTGTGTTGGAGAAAGCCCGGTAGACACAGAAGAAGGGAAAAAGAGAAAGACTTAAAAGGCCCAAGGAAAAAGCTGTAGAGCAATGACAAATTTGGATGCTGTACATATTTACCCCTCAAAAGATGGATACTTGAGCTCTACAGCCCCAAAAAAGAAAAGAACACTCTTTGCTTGTGCTCTGGCCTCTCAACAAGCTCAGCTTGCAGTTCCCTCTGCATTCAGCACGTGCAGCTGAACATGTTTCCTGCTTTTGCTCCCTTGCTCCTTCCTCCATCATCCCCCTGGGCTATTTCTCCTGCTTTTCCTCACTCTGTCAAACAGTGGGAAACGAGCAGCCTTGTTCGACTGCCTGCGATTACAGAGGCTCTAATCTGCCAGCAAACAAAGTCTCTGTTTGCAAGGGAAAGACCTGAGATCTCTTGGGTTTATGGAGCTGAAAAACATCTGTTACTGCTTTCACGGCTCACTTGTTAAGGAGTCCTAAACTTTGCTCTCCTGCTGATGTATGTTTTCCTGCTCGCTCTTTGCTCCCATGGCTTTCCCCATGAATGGATTCTGGTTTGCTGTTTCCCTCCTCTATCCATTTTCCTTTGCCTGGTGGAGATGGGCAGGGATTCATAGAATCATAGAATCATAGAATGGTTTGGATTGGAAGGGACCTTAAAGATCATCCAGTTCCAACCCCCCTGCCAGAAGCAGGGACACCTTCCACTAGACCAAGTTGCTCAAAGCCTCATCCAGCCTGGCCTTCAACACTTCAGTTGTTACTTCAGGAGTTACTCCCTTCAGAGTGAAGTAGCCCAAATATTGGGTGAGTTGCCCCTGATCTTCCTGAACCCTGTAAACTCTAGTTGACTATTGTCTCAAGCATGTCTTGTGCTTTGTTCCTCAGAAGAGACCCACCAGTCCCCTACAGCTGTGGGCAGAGCGGCTTGAAGTCTCCCATTTGCTCGGTGAGCCCAGTATGCCCAGAGGGAACAGGAACAGCCTTGGCTCAAGCCATGATGTGGGGCTTGGGAAGGTGGTTTCTGGTTTGGATGAGAGCTTGCTGATCCCAGTAGATATGGTATAATGGGCTTATTGGCTTGCCTGGCCTCTAACCTTTGTCATATTTCTGGATGGGTCTGGCAGATGGCTGCAAGGTCTTCTGTGCACAACCATTTCTCCGTTGAGCAGAGGAGGACTTCAGCCACAGTAGCCCTCATCCTCTAGTCAGCTCATGTTGGAGAGGAAGAGGAGATGCTGGTAAAGAATGGGAGAGAGTGATGGGTACTTCTTATAAGCAACTCCAAAGAATCATTTTCCTGGGCACAGAAATGATGAACAAATGCCTAAACTTAAGCCTCATAAGTTCCATTTCCCAAGGTTTGGCCAGGGTTGGGTGCCATCATGTCCTGAGGACTTTATTTCCCCTTTCGACACAGAGGGCTCTGAGGTTTGAGCCCGTGATGGATACTTAGCCCTGGACTGACATCCCAAAGAATCAGAAAGGGTTTGCACCATGTTCATAGTGATTTCCTTCTGCTGTTTGTGCTGTTCCTGCTGTACGTTCAGACACTGCATTGCATCAAAACTGCTCCTGTACCCCAACTGTACCTTCTTTTCTGGAGCCCCCAACACAAGAGAGACCTGGAGCAGCTAGAACAAGTCCAGAGGAGGCCACCAGGATGATCCAAGGGCTGGAGCAGCTCTGCTGTGAGGACAGGCTGAGAGACTTGGGGCTGTTCAGCCTGGAGAAGAGAAGGCTCCAGGGAGATCTTATAGCAGCCTCCCAGTACCTGAAGGGGCTACAAGAAAGCTGGGGAAGGACTTTTCATAAGGGCAGTTAATGACAAAACAAGGGGAAATGGGTTTAAGCTGAAAGAGGGGAGGTTTAGATTAGATATTAGGAAGAAGTTTTTCACTGTGAGGGTGGTCAGACACTGGAACAGGTTGCCCAAGGAAGTTGTGGATGCCCCCTCCCTGGAAGTGTTTGTGGCCAGGCTGGATGAGGCTTTGAGCAACCTGGTCTAGTGGAAGGTGTCCCTGCTGCTGGCAGGGGGGTTGGAACTGGATGATCTTTAAGGTCCCTTCCAACCCAAACCATTCTATGATTCTATGATTCTATGATTCTCCTCCTGGGTGGAAACATCCTTCAAAACCCCAAGCACCTGAAATGCTCCTGAAGTAACAACACTTTGTAACTTCAGCCTAGCATCACTGAGCTAGCTAAGAGTAATTTGCCTGTGGGGACCACATATCTCCTTAGCAGGCCAGTTTGTCTTATGTGAGACAATAGATCTCCATTTAATTGAGTGTGGATATGTCAGAAAGCATCTGTGTTCAACAAGATGAAAGTTCAGTCTAGATTTATTGCCTTCGTGAGATGCTTTAGCCCTTTGCAGGCTGCAGAGGAGCAGCTGGGCAAGGTAGCTCTGTCTTTTGGGGCCTGGGAGAGGAGGGACAAGGTCTCTGGGCAGAGAAAGAGAAAAGGCAGGGCAAGGAAGAGGGGTGAATGGATTCTCTGCCAGCAGAAGCCAGAGCCCAAAAAGCAGGGGACAGGTTTTGCTCTTTTTCTTGATATGAAAGGTTTTACAAAGCTGCTTGTTGCTGTGGTACCCTAAACATCTTGGGCAACATGGTCAATGAGGATTCAGGGGATGTGAGACATGAAGGTTTTTGCTCATCTTTGGCCAGCTTAATGTTTATGGAAGGGCCAGATGTTGGCAGAGTTGGTTGTAGAAAGGAGGTTGTGTTCCTCTCTTCCTCCCTCCCCAGCCTCCCCTGCAATGAAGGGTCCCTTCCCCGATGACCCCTGGGCTTGGAGAGAGGACTTGCATGGGAAGACTAAGGCAGGAGTTCATTAAATTCTTAATTATAGAGGTGTTCTTAAGTGCTGTGGTGCATAAAGCTGAAAGCATCATTTCCTTGCCACTGGAGGTGAATCCAGTCTGAATTATTTAAGCATTCAGATGACCGAGGCCAGACGATGTGTTTGATACATGAGAGAAACTGGATGCTTCAAGTGTCAGGTAGCATGTGCTTTGGGTGACCAGGTCTGCCCTGGAGGGGCTGTGTGTTGTTCACCACATCCTGTTATGACTACCATGTGCTGAAAAACATGGGAAATGCAAGGAAAATCCCAAATTACAGGTGATTGTGAACTCCATACCAGGTTGCTCTGAGGAGGAGAAAACATGAACTACAAGCAAAGACTATAAAACTTGGTTGTTCAGGACAACATCCAAACTATTGTGAAGTATGTAACAGAGGAAAGGCTTAAGCTGTTCTTTATATCTACCAAGAAGAGGACATGAAGTGATGGTCTTAAACTGGAGTCTAGACATCAGGGAAAAAAAATTTAATATTAAAACTAGTTTGGACTGGATTAGCCTGTGTTGGGAGCTGGTGGGATCTTCATCACTGGCAATTTTTATGAGGGGCAATTTTTATGATCTTTATTTTAGACTAAGACATAGATTTAACACCTGATGTGCTGCTGTAAGCAGCCAGATGGAGCAAACAGTGTTTTGAGGTCTCTGTTATCTCTGTTTTCCTGTTATCCTATGTGCTCACAGGTAAATATTGACGTGTGAGCCTCATGCCCACACCACGAATGTGACTAACAAACCTTGTGGCCCTTTGCCAGCAAAACTGATGTTTTTGGTCAAGTGTCCTGAATTCCTATTGCTGAAGAAGAATAACTGGACAAAAATGGGTGCTGCGGTTCAGTGATAGGGAAACTCAAGGATCCTTGCAGGAAGTAACAAATACTGCAACCTCATGGCACATGGCACCCTTCTGGTAAGAGCTCTGAAGGTTCAGATATATTCAAAAGATGTGGCTGATGTACTTGAGGATGGCTGATGAAGGCAGCAGGATCAGCTGTTGTCTGCACCACTCACCAGTGGCATAACTCCAGCATCTAGGTAATTCATGAGTAGGATCACCATCTTGCCACATGAGATTGACATCAATTTTTTACTATGGGTTGACCTACTGGTGCTTAGATCCAATACTACTCAGCTTCTAGGGATGGCTTGACCCCACCATATCCAAGAGTATGTGATTCAGGCACTGGAATGGGCTGCCTAGGGAAGTGGTTGAGTCCCCATCCATGGAGGTGTTTAAAAGACGGGTAGATGAGGTGCTCAGAGATCTGGTTTAGTAGTGGACAGGTACAGTTGGACTTGATCTCAAAGGTCTTTTCCAACCAAACCATTCTATGATTCTATGATTCCCAGGGGCTGTCCTGGATGGGCAGGCATAGAATCATAGAATCATAGAATCATAGAATCATAGAATGGTTTGGGTTGGAAGTGACATATCTGTCCCAGGAAAACTTTCAGGACATGGCATGCTTGGGCACTGCTCAATAAGTAGTGTTCCAAACTGAAACCCCTTTTGTTTCATTTCCATCCACTCTCCTTTGCTCTCCAGCTGCCAATAGGCTGGGACATTTGGAAAGGGTACCAGGAATGCGTCATTTCAGTTTTAACTTGCGTCTTATGTCTCTGTTTCATTTGTGCTTTCTGCAAACTAATCAGGTTTTTGGCAGTGTCAGTTTGCAAGGATTTATCCACTGATTTCTGCAAAGACACACTGGGCTCAGAGTTATTTGCAAACAATTTATGTGTGTGTTTCATCCATGTGTATAGCGCAGCAAATTGTTCGTTCTTGTTCTTAAATGACTGTTATTACATCAGATAAATCAAGGAAATTGGAGTTTTCTAGGCTTGGAATCTGCAGCAGACATGCCTGGATTTGGACATGGCACTTTTTTAATGGAACAGCAAAGCAGCTCTGGCTATTTCTGTACTCTAAAGAAGTGGTGGATTATGGTGCTTCTTTGTATGCCAACTTTTTTTTTTCTAAATCTTTCCTTGTGGTCTTTATAGTGCTCTGCTGAGTAAACCACTCTTTGCTGCCACAAACCCCTGTGTTCTTTGCTTCGCTGTTAACTACTCTGGTTGCAATATACCTGCAAGTTCTTTGTTTAAAATTTGGATTATAAACAGATCCTCCATATGTGCATCTTTCCAGCTACTCTTTCCACCCTCAAAAAAACTGTGCCAAGTAAAGCTATTTCAGTCAGGAAATACCTTTATTATTAAAGGATCAGTCTCTGCAGTGCTGCAGTTTTACCAGGATAAGAGAGTTGTGGACCTGAAGAGTATCAGTCCCTTTCATGCATGAGCTAGTTAATCTGGTAGCAGGTTGCAGTCAGGTCACAGAGATGCTGAATTAATTCCCATGGTTCAGGTTCAACTGACATCATTCAAGAACCTGCATGGAGTGCTTAAGTTAGTGGTTTCATTTCCCAGAGCTCCCTGTATAGTCACAAGGAGGCAGAGGTTCCCTCAGAGATGATTCAGATTACAACCAGGAGCACCACTGACTGCTGAGGGGACTTGCAATGACCATGCTTTTCTGTTAAGACATCTCACTTAGGTATGTAAAATTAGATGAAGTGTCCTCAGCACCCTTTCCTGCTGGTCACAACATCCTCTTGAGAAAACTTCCCTTCTTTTTTTCTGATATGGAAAAGGAAAAGAGAGTTACAGTCTCCACATAAAAGTTGTGGCCTTATTTCAGGAGGAAAATGAGATAAAACCCCCTCAGATGGAGGCCAGTTCCACCAGCTTCAAGACACTCAAGTTTGGGAAGCTGAAGGTGGTACGTCGGCGCTTGCTACAGAGGTATGAGCATCAGCCCTTCATCTCCTGCCTGGCTGGGTTCTACAGCTGCCGGTGGAAGCGATATCAGCGTAGAAGGACCGAGCCTGGGAAATGCTGCTGCAAGACGGTAAATTAACTCAAAATCACCACAAACATTGATTACTGTGTAGGGACAGTCCAAACTGATGAGTGGTTGATGTTGTGGGACAAAGGCATCCCCACCCAACATCATTTGAAGCCCACTGAGATCTGTTGGGTTGTTAGATTTTTGTCTCTAAGCGATTGATGTATTGCTGTGTTCTTGTGGCACTTTGTCTGTGCCACCATGCAGCTAATAAATATATGGCAGGAGAGGACTTTGCACCAAACCCTCCAGGCCAATGAAACATCTCAAAGCCATAGGATCAACTTAAAGAAGGAAAATTTGGGCTAAGCGTGCAGTAAAAATTGTAAAGAGGGCTGCTGCCTAAGTGCAGTTCCCTCCCATGTGAGGTGGTTAAAATCCTGTTCATTTGCCAAGTCATCAGATCTGTTTTCCCTAAAAATAAATACTTCAGAGTATGTTTCTGAGGATATCCCCCTACTCACAGCAGGAAGGCAGGGAAGTCTTCTCCATATCTACTTCAGGAGGTCCAGCACCAAGCCAAGTGTTTTATGGACAAACTAAAAGTGCCATTTGCTCTGATTGCTTCAGGGTAGACAAAGTTCTGACCACTTGTCCTTCCTCTCCCTCTCCAGCGGGAATGTGTGTTTTTCCCATTGCTTGTTGGAGCTTTCTGTTTTTCTCTGGTCTTTCTGTACATGTGGAGTGAAGCAAAAAATGACTACAATAACTTTGACTGGTAAGTACCATCTTTTCCTCCTCTCCTGCTCCTTGGGCAGGTCCTCAGGGTGTCTGGGAAGAGCAGTAGGGCACTTTAGCCATGATCCAAAGATTTATCTCCTTAAACTCTTGGTTATGGCATCCAAATTAAATTTCCAGTGACTTCAGAGGTGCTGAGGCTCTGCCCTTTGCTTGGCGACAGTTTTTAAATGTAAGTGCGAATTTGGGAGAAAGGGGAGAATCATCATCACAAAAATTGTGAATGAAGTCGACTAAATAGCTCTTTTCTTTCCTTCTCTGAGTCTTTTTTCCCCCTTCTGAAGAAATGTAGTGGTTGGCATCAGAGGTATTGCACCAGCTGTCTCACTGCAAAGAGAATCGCATGTTCCCAGGCTTGAAAGTAAGAAATAACTGACAGGGATTTATGCAAATCCTTTCCTTCTGCAGTATGTAGGCAACAGTTATGCAAATCTGGCCCTGAAAATTAAATTAAAGCATCTTAAATATTATGGGGAGGAAAGGTGAGATAATGTTCTTCATCCTTATTGAGCCTTTGGGTAAAAAGTAGAGTTTTCCTCTCCTTCTCCTTGGGCAATCCCTCTGCAGCTCCTCCAGCTTTCTGGTGTTTTCTCCTTCAAAGCCTGACTCAGATCTCTTTTTTTTGCTGCAGTGTCCTACACAACACCAAGCAAAAAAGGTGGGATGTTGGTCTGAGTCCTGTCATTTTACCATTTCCCCAGGCTGCCTTGTCTGCAGCAAGGTGCAGCTGTGTCTTACATTCAGACTAGGAGCTCTTTGGAGCAAGGCCATCAATTTGGTCCTGTATTTTACCACCCCAGCACACTGGGGTGTTAGTCTGGTGGTTAATGCAATCATGGATCTGAGGAAGAAGGTTCATAACCACTTCTGCATGTTACAGTGTAGGTTATTCCTTCCTCCCTCTTTGTTTATTGCTTTGATAATTTAATATTTCAAGGAACGGGGCTGTCGTTCCACCCCCCAGTCCATGTGCTAAACACAAACACTATTATAATATTTAATCACTTTGTAGGTATAACTATGGGAACCTGGGCTTCTGGTTTCTCTGGTCTCTCGTTCTCCTGATCGTGGCTGCAATCTTGTTCGTGTACATCACGCTGTTATTGGTAAGTAATGCACCTTGAGAGCTGACCATGATTTATAGTCCTAAAAAGGAAACATAGGGATGACTTTAATGGGTCAAACCAAAGCTCAGCCTAGCCTCACACTGAGGCTTTGAGCAACCTGGTCTAGTGGAAGGTGTCCCTGCTGATGGCAGGAGGGCTGGAACTAGATGATCTTTAAGGTCGCTTCCAGCCCAAACCATTCTATGATCTGATCCTTAGACAATGGATACCTGGGAAAAACTGGGAAGAAAACAAATGTTTACAGTACTTTTTTCCCATGTCCACCTGCAGATGACCAATTTCATCTTGGGGGTCTCTGAGCCAGATGTAGTTTCTCTAATTTCACTCAATGATTCCCTTCAATGAATGTGTCCAGTCTCTCCTTGAATGCTAGAAAATCTGAGCCAGCAGTGACTGGATTTAGATTTAGGGGAAGCTAAAGATTGTTGCTTTGATAGCAGATACAGACGTATGGGACTCTGAGTCATCTAGCAGTAGTGATACGTCATCAACGCTGTTATTCCTCTAATCCTGAATAAAAAGGCTCATTAGAAGAAGGGGAACATTATCACTGAAGCTGCCTTGACTCATTCTGCACTCATTTGCTGGACGGTTTCTCTCCAGGTAGAGAATATGGAAGTGGTCACAAAATGTTGCTGAAGTTTATGGCCAAAGAGGCAATGTTCCTGAAATCCTCAATTTTCCAAATCCTGTGAAATTTTCTCTAGGCTTCTGATCTGCTGTCTGCCTTGGTTACTGGAAACATAATCAAAAGCAAGCATTTCCTAAAATTTCTACCAACTCATCCCTCTTCTCTGTCCTTTCTCTCCTAGATACCCCCCCAAATAAAGACAGATTTGCATCTGTGTTTACACCTTCTGCATCCAGAGCTATAGGCTAAGAAATTTAGGAAGAAATTCTTTGCTGTGAGGGTGGTTAGATACTGGAACAGGTTGCCCAAGGAAGTCGTAGATGCCCCCTCCCTGGAAGTGTTGAAGGCCAGGCTGGATGAGGCTTTGAGCAACCTGGTCTAGTGGAAGGTGTCCCTGCTGCTGGCAGGGGGGTTGGAACTGGATAATCTTTAAGGTCCCTTCCAACCCAACCCAAGCCATTCTGTGATTCTGTGATTTTATGATTCTAAATCACTTTAACTCCAGGGTCTGGAGTTCACGTTCAGTCTCACGCCTGCTCCAACATTAATTTTGAAATGCCAGGTGCTGAGAATGAGGTTATGGCTTTGACTCACCTCACTGGCAGAGACAACCAGCTTTTATCACCAGTTCCTGCTGTTCTTACCCATTCCCTGATGTATCATTGTATAGTCAGTCTGTAAATTGCTCATGGCAGGGAATCTCTTTTTGCTTTGTTCATGCAGTGCCCAGCACAATATGTTTCTGAGGTCCTTTGTCTCTGCTGAAGTACAAATAAATAGTGATTTTATTCTGGTGCTAGCAATAAAAACCCAAAGTGATAAATAGGACAGCTGCTTGGCCGTGCCCATAGCGATCAATAACATCATAAAAGCTGTGGACTAACTGAGTAGGACAAATAACAATACTTAATTACAAGGATTTTGTGACCCCCTGGTGACTCTAGGGCTCAATGTCTATTATTCAGCAAAGCCTACCTGGCTTTCCCAGTGGCCATGGAGTAGTGTGGGTGGTTTGGCGGTTGGACTAACCCATCGTAGCACAGGCTAGAAATGAGCTTTACAGGATTTCCTGGCCTTGAGGACTCTGAAGACCCCTGAGGGTGGTATGTCAGCTCAGTCATGCTCTTTCTGGATCCAAACATCAGCCAGCATCCAAACAGTGGACTTCCTTAGAGGAGTTTCATGTCTTTGGCAGCATGAATGTGATGTCCACAAACTATCAGGACAGGTGATGGGCAAAGTAAAGCCAGAAAGGAAGATGGAAAATATCATAGAATCATAGAATACCAGGTTGGAAAGGACCTCAAGGATCATCTGGTCCAACTTTTCTTGGCAAAAGCACCACAAAAGCATGGTCTAGACAAGGTGGCCCAGCACCCTGTCTAGCTGAATCTTAAAAGTGTTCAATGTTAAGGAATCCATCACTTTCCTGGGGATATTATTCCAATATCTGGTTGTTCTCATTGTGAAAAAATTTTCCTCTTGTGTCCAATCAGATTCTCCCCAGGAGTAACTTGTACCCATTACTCCTCATCTTTTCCATGTGATTCCTTGTAAAAAGGGAGTCTCCATCTTCTTTGTAGCTACCCTTTAAGTACTGGAACTTGGTGATGAGGTCTCTCCTAAGCCGCCTTTTCTCCAGGCTGAACAAACCCAGTTCTCTCAGCCTTTCCTCATATGGCAGGTTTCCCAGTCCTTTGATCATCTTCATGGCCCTTCTTTGGGCTTTTCCAGCCTGCCCACATCTTTTTTGTATAGTGGGGACCAAAACTGAACACAGTATTCCAGGTATGGCCTAACAAGTGCTGAGTAGAGTGGGCTAATGCCTTCTTTGTCTCTGCTGGTGATGCCCTTGTTGATGCAACCCAGCATGCTGTTGGCTTTCTTTGCCACAGCAGCAGGCTGTTCAGTCCTATTGAGCTTGTTGTCCACCACCCACAGGTCCCTTTCCACAGAGCTGCTCTCCAGCCAGGAAGATCCCAGCCTGTGCTGCAATCCTGGATTATGTTTTCCCATGTGCAAGACCTTGCACTTGTCCTTGTTGAACTTCATAAAGTTCTTGTTAGCCCACTCTTCCAGCCTACCACTTCCCTTCCAAAGTGTCCACTTCCCCACTCAATTGGGTATCATCAGCAAACTTCATCAGGGTACACTTGATGCCATCATCCAGATCATTTGTGAAGATATTAAACAGTGTTGGACCCAGTGTTGATCCTTGGAAGATCCCACTTGTGACAGGTTGCCAGTTTGAAAAGGAGATATTTACCACCATACTCAGGGTGTGTCCAGTCAGACATTTCCTCACTGACCACACAGACCACTTGTTGGGTCGTAACACATCAGTTACTCTACGAGAAGGCTGTGGGGGACTGTACTGAAAGCCTTGGAGGAATCCAGGTAGACAGTGTCCACTGCTCACCCCACATCAACCGAGCAAGTTACTTTGTCATAGAAGGTGATCAGGTTTGTCAAGCACAGTTTGCCCTTGGTGAACCTGTGCTGGCTTTTCCCAGTCACATGCTTCATTTGACTAGTGATAGCCCCCAGGGTGATTCGTTCCATAACTTTCCCAGGGATTGAAGTAAGACTGATAGGCCTATAATTTCCTGGATCTTCCTTTAAGGCATTCTTGCAGATGGGGGTGAAATTAGCCTTCTTCCAGTCTTCTGGGTTGTCCCCCAGTCTCCACAATTTCTCAAAGATTATGGGAAGTGGCTTCACAATGCTGTCAGCCAGCTCTCTTAACACCCTTGGGTGGATAATGTCTGGGCCCATCAATGTGTAGGGGTCAAGCTTCTGTAATAGTTTGCATACCAACTCTTCCTTCACTGACTGCAGGTCTGTGTTTGCATCAACCTGGATAGGAGGTGAAATTGGTGTCCTACATGGTTCAGTTCAGTCTTGGTCCCACTCATTGTATAGACACATCGTCCTCCTCCTCTCAGCACCTCTGTTGTGTCTAATGAAGCTAACAGCATTTGCCTTGAGGGTGAGGACAGATAAACCTGAAAGAATGCAAGTAGTCTGGGTAGTATCAGACAAGCTCTACATGCAAAACACTTCAGAGGTGCCTCTGCTCTGGGGACAGCCCCTGCAGCAAGGGTCTATTTGCTTCTTGCTTTCATGAAGCTGTGAAGTGACCCACACAAAGCTATTGGGTATTTCTGCTAACACTTACCCTGCTTGATTGCAGCAGCATGTCATCATGTCTCATTTGGAAAGATTTCTGTATGCATCTATGTTGTGCAGTGGATGCTGGGAAGTACAAGGTCCCACACCAGCAGAAATGATACCTAAATGGGATTAGGTCTTGAAGGAAAGAGGAGTGAGGAAAGTAATCACCACCACCATTCATATTCCCACTTCTCAAAGCATGCAGGCTCACATGAAGGTCACATGCTTGCATGCAGGGTCTTGTGATGGTAACTGGCCATGGTCATCCCAGCAGGGCTCCTTTCAGAGAAGGACTCTGCCAGGAATCACCCTTCCATTACTGTATGCAGAGCTTCCCCATCACAGTGTCTGGCCTTTCACTGTAGCCTTTGATGAACCACTCAGCAAAACACTAGCAGCCTCACAGGCCAATAAGCACAAATCAGCCCTTCCATAACTAAATAAATTTATCAGTGTGGCTACTATACAATAGCTGGGTCGTCTAATAACATTTCAGACAACTGATGGCCAAATAGGTTGCCCCTGTGATGAATTGTTCCCATGTTCTGGTTGAACAGTGTTGGATGGAGCCTATCCCCACATGTGTTGGACTGGAAGGACTGGAGACCTTCACCCAGTTTTCTTGTGATGTTTTGCATCAGTAGCTCATCACATTGGAAAACTGAACACACTGATGTCCTTGTTGGAGCAGAGAGATTTTATAGCAACAAGTGGCAGGTCTGGTGTGATTTGTGAGCATCATACCCTCTTCCTTAATGACAGCACCCAACTGGAGCCTCCAAGCCTGCTTCCATGACCTTATTGTGAATCACTGAAGCAAACACTCTTCTGCCCAGCGGCCACCAGCAGCTGAACAAAATGCTGCACAACAAAGCACTTGCTGTCTGTGCAGAGGCACTCTCTGTCCACATGCATCATTGTAATTTTTTTCAGACAATCAGTTTCAATTAATTCAATTGTTATCACTCCACAAGACAATTTTCTCATTGGCATTAGAGCTGAAAGGTTAAGCTGAGGGGTCTAATTGCAGAGCAGTTCATGCTCAGTGGAGAAGAAAAACCTTTTCTTGCTCAGTCTTTCAAACACCAACAGAATTTTTTTCTTCTCTGCAGTTCAACCGTGTTTGTTCCAACGGTTTTGGGGAGGTGACTTGTGACTGTACAATATAATGAGGTTCAGGTGTGTTGTGGCTTCTGCATTTGTAGGTTAAGAAAGGACTCAAAATAGTACATTGTCACTGAAGTCCAAAAAGTGATCGCAAACCTCCATCCGTAAGAGACAAGGGTACCAGGGGAGTTCTGAATTGCTGCATTTTTGCCGGAAAGCGAATGTAGGGACCTGGATTCTGCTGTTGTGAACATCTAAGTGAGGAGATGTTTTCGGTGAGCTGAGTATCTAAGTACCTGCCTCCTCGTCCTTGTGGTGCTAGGTTCAGAGCCTGCCTAAACCTCACCAGCAGTATTGAAATAAGCACAAGGTCATTCCCATGCTGAAGTAGGGAGAGTTTAAGTGTCTATTGTTCTTTATTTTGCAGCATAATCTTGTGCTTAGTGCACACATTCAAAAAGAGGGAGACAGAGGTGCAATCCCCCTTGCAGCAAATCCATCTGTCTCACTACTGGAAGGTATCCTTTAGTTACCACTTTGCAGGTAGATGGTGGAGGGGAGGCACTTCGACACCTCATGCTAAAGAGAAGAAGAATGCAAGTGTCAGAGGCTGTAAGATTCAGGGATATGATGGGGCTGGCAAGAGGAACCTTGGCTCTAGCCTCAGCAGTACTGATCAGAAACATACTGGTCACCTAAGCCCATATGTCTGTGTGCTTGTATTAGACAATCCCAGGATATAGAGAATCATAGAATCACAGAATGCATTGGGTTGGAAGGG
>NW_010297648.1:0-17532 GCF_000700745.2 Antrostomus carolinensis | reverse complement strand
GAGCCACCAAGATGATTAAGGGTGTGGAACATCTCCCTTATGACGAAAGGCTGAGAGAGCTGGGCCTCTTTATCTTGGAGAAGAGGAGACTGAGGGGAGGCCTAATTAATGTTTAGAACTATGTTAAGGGCAAATGTCATGAGGATGGAGCCAGGCTCTTCTCAGTGATGCCCAATGGTAGAACAAGAGGCAATGTGTGTAAGCTGGAACAGAGGAGGTTCTGCTTAAATTTGAGAAAAAACTTCTTTACGGTGAGGGTGACAGAGCACTGGAACAGGCTGCCCAGAGAGGTTGTGGAGTCTCCTTCTCTGGAGACATTCAAGACCCGCCTGGATGCCTTCCTGTGTAATTTCATTTAGGTTCCTGCTTTGGCAGAGGGATTGGACTAGATGATCTTTTGAGGTCCCTTCCAATCCCCTACATTCTGTGATTCTGTGAAATACAATACCAAAAGCCTGTAACAAAAGCAATAGGGTCTGTCAGGGGGTTATCTTCAGAAAAAAATCTGTTTCAGGAAGAATGTGAAAAGGAGAACAATTGCCCAGCTAAATATTTTTCAATGTATTCTTCACAAACTAAGGCAAACTTGAAAAAAACATTATAAGATCAGTAAAGACAGAAATTAGATAAGCCTCTACAAATGTAAGCTTATTACCATTATAACCACCATATAGATCATACATTATAATTTTAATAAGCACAAAATCCAATGATCCTAATATAAAAAGATATTCAAGTACTGAGGAGACTGAACTTTCTGAATTAATTCCTCTTTCTAAAGTATGTTTACTGGGTTACTAGTTCCAAAGTCCCTAGTTTAGATATTAGGTATTTCCCTCAGTAGAATCAGTACAGCAGTCACTCTACAGTCACTGGAAGAAAGAGACTGCTCTCAGTTGTCCTATTTCTAAACAGACCCTGAGCCAAATTCCCAAACAGCCAGACGCTCCATGATGGGGGAACCTCAAGGCCCTTAAAATAATTGAGAAGTTTATTTTGTATCTAATATAGATGTGGATACAATACTATCAGGTGTTTTTATCCATTTCCTGCAATTACAGAAACTGGTTCTGAAATATCTGTGAATGTTTTTAAACGTTCTTGCTAATTCAATATCTAAGCAACAATTCTCTTACTCATCCTTAAGATTATTGTCATGGACCAGCAAAAGAAGGACTGTTCCCTAAGATGCAGGAGCCAGGAGCTGAAGGGAGCACACAGCCAGCAGGACAGGGGCCATGTCATATCCTGCAGAACTGGAGGTGAGCAGGCCATACCAATGGATGATAGCCAGGACCAATCAAGAGTCCAGATCAAAAGACATTATAATGGACAAGAGATAGGCTGAAGGTCAATCCAGTGATCGCTGGGTATGTCCATAGTGATGAAGGAGGATTGAGGTAAAGCCAGGCTCCAGATCAAGGGGTTCCATGACTGGGTATAATCACATCTGTAGATGAGATGGACATCAGTTGTCCTCCAACATAGCTCAGACAAGAACCAAATGTCCCCAAACCAAGCCAAAATAGCCCTCCTTGTTCATGGATGAGTGTGGCGTCCACAGTTGAGGCTGGTTTGGGTCATTAAGGCTTACTAGTGCGATAAAGGACCTGACAGTCATTTTCTTCCTTTACTATTTCTGTTCTTAATTTTAATATCATTAATGAATTATTTGAATATTCTTGGATATAACTTTGTGTTATATAGATACTTATACAGATTCAACATATGACTTGATTTCACTTCAGTGAGAGAACACTCTCAAGAACTAGCATGTTTTAGCTTATGAGGTCTTTAAAAAGTAGTTCACAGTATGAGATTCATGTACCATACAGATTTCTAAATTGGGAGATAAATCCAAATAACTTTTATATCACTCAGTATTTTAACCAATGAGACTATAAAATGGAAATTGAAATAAATGTTTATGTTATTGGTTGATTTTCTACTCATGCCATGCTCTTTTATGAATTCCATAGGTCACCCAAAAGGACTATCTGTAAGTGTCTTAACACCGGATAGGTTTTAAAGTACTTTAAGTGATTTTTAAGTCTTAATTTTCATGCATGTTTTCTCTTAATGTAATGCAAAATTATATATAACTAATCAGGGCCTTTTAGTAATATCAGATCTATTTTCCTTTAACTACACTTGTGCAATTATTACTAAATTTAACAATACATTCATTAGCCCATGAATATAAGTAAAAGTGAACTGTAGTATCTTATCAGTCTTACAATATCAATCATTACATAGATGACTATGTCACAAGAAATGGCTAAAAATATGCTCAGAATGGAGGGATTTTATTTCAATTCCTATTGAACTTCATTGCAACAAAGCAAACAGTATTCTTGTCTTGGGAATATAGCTCTGTCATCTTCACCTATTTTGTGATCTATTTCCAGATGCTGTAGCTTGAAACAGAGGCTTATTGCATTTTGTTTATGAATGTGTATCTATACATACATACTCACACACTCACACAAATACACATGTGTATATTATGAATCAATAAATTTTAAAATGAAATTTCTCTTTACAAGTCTTTTTTCTTGACTACCTCACTGCCCAATGCCAAAGTGCTCTGCTATAGGGAAGATCCTTCATGCTTACTTTATTCATGTGGATATTTTTTGCAGTCAATACAACTATGTTTATAAGCATGGTGCAGATAAATACTTAAATGTTTGTGTAAGGTTCTGATATGCAAAGAATAAGCTGTATTGTATTTCTGATGTACCACCATAAATCCCCATTGCTTAAGAAATTTTGTCTAAAAAAATGATGATGTGATGGATAAAATTCCTAGTAAAGTGTGGTGCTATATCTCTTTTACTGCAAATAAAGAATTGAATATGTTTTTTTCTTTTTCTTTCTTAAATGCTTTTATTAGTGTTTATTTCCACAGTGTCTTGGATTTATATAATTTTCCCCTCAGTGCCTCATATTTTCAAACATTTTGGTATATAATACACTAATATAAAATACTTAATAGAAATGTAATTCAATTCAAAACACATGGAATAATTCACAATACATATATTCACAAATGCAAATCTATTTAATTTGCTACCTGAATTCCACAGGAAATTCATTACTGCAGCATCTGATGGCTCAATTAGATCTAGCAATTGTCAAGATAAGTATTTCTTACTTCTAAGAGGATTAAAATGACTCTAATGTTGTGGGATTGCATTATTCTGTACTCAGAATGAATTAAGATGGAGAACTAAAATTCTCTTAACTTTTCAGTTTAAGCAGTGGTCAAGAACTTTTCACTTTCTAGTGCCTTTTATATTTTAAAGACCAAGAGCGTGTTCTACTTACTATATATTGTTGCTTTGATGTTTGGGCACTCCAAAATGGAAGTACCCAGGAACACTCATGAATTATTAATGTCAGTCATATTACCAGCTGGAAAACATGAGAGATTTTTGCAAGTCTTTTTGTTGCAGTTTGGAAGTTATTAAACATAAGTTAAACAAGGAGAGTAATTTAAACTTGTCTAGACCCCGGTTCCTTCTTTTGCAGTATGAGACATATTGAGAGGTCCTGAACATGTAATCCTTATGAGACTTGTTCAGGCACATGACCTTTGAATAGCAGACTTTAGATTTAGAAAGCACAAAGACAAAATTACTGGAAGCTTTATAGGCCTACATTAACTTAGTGAGCATCTAATAGCCATAAAGAAAATAAGCATAGTAGTGTCACAGCAGCACTTCTCTTTCTAATTTCTGAAAACTAAGAACATCTGAAAAAACAAATGGATTAATAAATGAGTTAAACTTTACTATATAATTAAAAATACTTTACACATTTTGACTATATAATCACTTGAATATTGGTTAGATTATTCTATAGAGGTACTGTACTAATCAGTATGAGGCTGTTTAGAAAAGAATTAGAGTTTGGAAATGTTAGAAATTAGATATTCTTCATAATTCAATATGCATAAGGATCATCACTGTATACTAAAACTCTCAGAAATAGGGGATTACAAGAATAATAATTTCAAATGTTTATAGAAAAAAAAATGAGAACTGATATAAAATTAAGGCTTAATTTAATCGGAGGAGAGAATGGAGTTTTGGTGGGTATGTGACTTTTTACAAGCTTATCCCAATAGGACAGAGATTTCTTTAAAAAATTCAGTTTAACATTTATCTTATTAGCATAACTGGTCATTTGGTGAAACTCAATACATAAAAAGCACAGCTAAAAGCACCACAGTATGAAGAATAATATTTTTGTGTACAAAAAAAAAAAAGGAAAATTTTCACTGTCCAGGCTCAAACTGTGCTATTGTTTCACAGCTATTTTACTATTGCAGGAAGATCTTTCTTTGTAGCTTTCATAATACTAACTGTATTTGGAAACTGGCATCTTCTGTTTAGCAAAAAAAAAAAATGACATGATGGTAGAGTGAGTGAGTTTCTTGTAAGGACACACTTAGGCTTTTAATCTTGCCCGTAAACTATAACTTCCAAGTAAGTGGATCCTTCCTTTGACAGGTTTCTTACATTTTGGCATAGCTTCTAAAATTATCAGTCAAAGATGCCTTTTGTTGTCATTTGGAATGAGAAATTGGATATATAAACACCTATTAACCTTTATAAACTACAACTACAGATTGTGATTATTGTTGTTTATTTTTCTGTTGTTTCACAAAAGGTACTGAAAAGTTATCTTAGGGTAAATATTCTCAGAGGAGCAAGTTGTGAATGTATTGTCCATCCATTTAAAACAGAAAGGTTTGCATATGTATTGGGAAAAAAAAATGTCACAATGTTTCCTAGGAGACGAGCCTGCTGACAGTTATTTTAGATGCAAAACCAAAACCCTGCCATTAAAAGGTACTTTGGGGAATATATTGAAAGTAACCAGTTTTAGGCAAACATAGATTGAGAGTAATTACTGTACTGATTAGTAGTACTAGATCTATTGGTAAAAAGACAATCAATAAGAGCAAGTGTTAAAACCTATCTTAATGATCTCTGTTCATTTGCCCTTGTGGGTCCGCAGTCACTTCTTCCTGACCTAGTTAATTGATGATAAAAATGGGATCTTCATGATTCCACTAATGTTTTTGTGGATCTCTGTGATACTTTAACCCAGCTGGCAGCCAAACAAGACACAGCCACTCACAGCCTCCCCCTTTCCCCCAACCCCTTCTGATAACGATCCTGGAAGAGCTAAAAGGAATCCCGAAACCGAAATCACAATCCTGGAAAAGCAACCTGAATGATTTCCAAGAGAATACCCCCCCATTTCCAGTCAGCCCCAGTTAATATGCTAAACATGACGTAACATGCTATGGAATATCTTATTGGCATATCCAACTGTCAATTCTGGGTTTTACTAACTACTACACTTTTTTTTTTTCTCCACTCCCTGCTTCCAGTCCTCTCTTCTTGGAAACTACCCAAGCACAGTGTCCTTGTAGTTATCAACATCGTTCTCATAACAATCTTCACTGAAACCAAAACACAGTGTTTTCTAACTACTAAAAAGAAAATTAACCCTATCCTAGCAAAAACCAAGACAATCTGTGAACAAGATGCTTGGTGGCATGAAGTTTATTTATGATATACCAAAAGAACAATGTAGAAACTCAGACTTGTAAAAATAGAAGGAAGATTTCCATCTGAAATGTGAAAAAAAAAAAAAAAAAAGGAAAAAAAGGAGCCAGAGAATAGAAAAGAAACCAAGGTGAAAATAAATAAAAATTCAAGAACTTCAGTTTTGATGAGGAACTTAAGCAGTGTAGTAAAACATTACAGCAAATATAGTGACATTAGAATACGAACACAAAAGGTTTGTTTTTCTTTGTATGCATGTACAAAAGGGGAAAATAAATAAGTCTTAGATTATACAAATTAGTATCACCAAAGGATATAATACAATAAAAGTTAAAAAGAGGGTCAATAAGAAGAAAATGAACTGTCTGTTCTGACATATTTATAGTAGAAAGCACAACAGAAATGAGTCTAATGGCAAGTTAGCTAATAAGCAATTAGAGAACAATAACTGTACTGTGTATCTCCATTTAACGACCAAGGGTCACTCACAGGATTATTTAGACAGAAAAAAAAATCCCACTGTTTTCCACAGGTATTTCATCCTTCCATTGTATTTCCAGTTTCTATAAGTATTAGAAATACTTATCATATTGGTTTTTGCATAGCTAAAAGAAAAAATGGAAACCAGCAGTTAAGTGTGTGTGTATGCATACATGTGTGTGTGTGATCAATACAGAGTACAACTTACCTGCAGAAATTCTCACTTAAAGTACATAAGAGAATAAAGCTATCTTTACTACTGGAGTAGAAATAAACTCACATAATCTTATTAATATTGACTGCATACATAGAATATCTTGTCTTGATCAAATAAGCAAAGTCCAGGAGAGATAATAGTGCTGAGATAAACCAATGATTTGTGAAAGAATCTTCCAGCAGATTCCCTTAGTTTTCTGTAAAGATTCATATCTTGAGTAGTAAAAATATTTCCAGTTTCTGGTTGCTATTTTCCACCCTATGTCATTTTTTTATTGATTTGACATATCAGAGATATAATTTTACAGAAACTGTCATGCATTCAATTATGACTTACTTGGTTGAGCTTGTATTTCAGCATCATCACCCTGTCAGTTTTGTTCTCTTCTTTTTCTGCATACTTTTAGAGCATTACATGTAAAAGTCTTTAGAGTTGGAATAGGTTGATTAATATGAAATAGATCTCTGACCTATTTTTTTGACTGAAAAGCTCTTTAGAAGTGCAGGTGTCAGTATGTAGCCCACTTATGTTTTGAGGACACAGATTTAACTGATACTAAATACTTTCTGTGATTTGCAACTTTGTGGGAGCAAAAGGTATACAGAATCTCTTAGAAGATAATCCCCAATAATGTAAATTTTTGGTTTGTTCTATTTTATAACAAAAACCGTGCTTTACCTAGACTGCATTAAAATTACCTTGTGCTTTACGTACCACATTTGTAACAAGACTGGATATCAGATATGGAGATTCTTGTTAAGACTGACATAAAAGTTGTTTTATTTGTAATTGTAATACTTAACAAGCAACAATAAAAATAATCAGTTCTGATTTAAAATTTTTGCCTCGTATGGAAATTAAAGGCATTACCCAGTACGAGAAGGATTCAGAATCCTTGGTCATTTATGCTGACATATAGAAAAACAGCATGGAGACTAGCTAGCAGATGTATGAAGAAAGGAAAAAAAATAAAGTTAGAAAAAAAAAAAAAACCATTCTATGTAAAATTTCTTTTTATATTGCTAGAAATTATATTGCATTCTTTGATAACACCAGAAAATTAGTCTGTTACATTTAGCTGAATATATCTGACATGGTCAATTTCCTCTGAGAGGGAAGTGGGCATTGATGAACGTATGTTGTTCCTGGTCAACCTCTGTCATCTCTGAATGGAGAAGTGCAGAAGGTGCCTATGTCCCCAGAGGATACTTAAAATTGCTGTGGAAATGTTGCACTGGAACTGGTTTAGATGTCTGACTGTAGAAGACAGGAGAGGTATACCACATGTGAACTGACTGCTCCTGTCATGAATGCTTCCATACTTACTTTTCCTTTACCCTCAATTTCTTTTTAGAATCTTTCATAGTGCCTGCAATGCAAAATGGATAATCTGAAATAGAAAAAGTGACTATGTTTCTATTAATAATAACAACAAAAAGAACCCCAACCCAAACCTTCCAAAAACTTTCTATACCTGTTAGTAGTACTATTACTATTCAATCCAAAGCTGCCTGAAACTAATAGAAAGACTCCCATTGTGGACTGAAAATTTAAATAAAACATAGAAAAGTAAAGATGAGACTCATTTACACTAGATTAGTATACTGTAAGGAAAAAAACATGGAAAGAGAAGGATCTTCAAAATAAGCATCCATAAAAAACCTAAGCTATTATATGAAATCCAACAAAAGCTAGTTATAATTTTGTTAATCATAGACAATAAAAAAATAAATAATAAAAATAACATAATGAAAAATTATCAAGAGGCAGTTAAGCTACAGGAGCAAACTGGTGCCACCATAGGTATTTTCACTGGATGTTGTTGGGTGTATGTCTACTGAGATGAAAAAATATATTTTATTTAAAAGAAGAGGAAATCAAATAGGAAAAAGACCAGTACAACTTCTGAGAAGACAGGCTAAATAATAAATGTTAAACTGGGTGAAAATAACATGGTGAGGTTCAAACTTACTTAATCTATTCCTCAATTTATTGTGATTGTACATTGTTTTAACACAAGAACACACTGTCCAGTATAGACAGTAGGCAATAGAAACTACACATGCAACTGGGTAGAGCATATGACTCTGCTGAACGACATGTAGACCTCATAAATGGTACAGCATCTAGCTGAGAGAAGGACCATGAATATTTGGGTAATATTTGGGAAGAACTATGAGAGGAAGATATTTGAGGATTATGTTTATGAGGAAAGGAAAATATCTATGAAGCTTGACAGAGGCAGGAACTTTTGGGGTTCTTTTGACAGTAAGCTGAAATGGCTCAGTCAGTTTCTGTCATCAATTTTTTTCTTGCCAAATGCTAACCTGGGAACAGAAACTAAAGAAAAACATTCTTTGTTCTTTCCTAAACTGTATGGTGGTTATCAAGCACCATATTTCCTGCAATACTGATATGTCAGTCAGGATGACAGGAGTTATGATAATAATTTAAAAGCTCTGCAGTATGTCATGAATTATTTCATTTTCCTACATCTATTATTTTCTTCAAATGTTCTTGTAAAATACTTACTAAAATTCTCCATTAGGTTCACAAATAAATGGCTACCTCACAGAATTTAAATTTTGTCTTTCTTGAAACCTCATCCCAAGTTTATCACTTTCATTTTTTTATTGTTATTTTTCTCTGTAAACCATGCCTCTCCAGCCTTCTATTGCGGCTGTCAGAACTTGATTTAGACTGTGTATTTTTTACTTCTCGGTAAAGATCATAGGCACATACATGCTGTGTTTTTATCATGGTCATTTAAAAAGACTATTCTCTCATTTCAGTGTACAGTTTATATAAAAAAGCAAATCACAAAACAGCTGGTCCCATCTCCAGCTTCTCTCTTTTACCCTTGTTTCCTATACTGCTTTGCAGATGTTACATGTTGTTAACTATAAGTCATTTTTGCTCCTTCAAGGATTATGTTTCCATGGAATACTAGGAAGACAATTAAAAAATGAACAAATCAAAGTAATAATACTGATGTTTAATTACATATCTAATTAAATGAGAAATTACTTTTCAGTTTTGAAATTGACTTTGCAAGCCTTAAAATAAAAACAGCCAAACAAACCAAAAAAAAAACCCTCAATCAGACAAAATAATAAAGCTCTCTGAACCTAACAAATTCTTTTGGTTTTCCTGGTCTATACAAAGAATAAGGAACAGTATATATTTGGAAACTGAAATTCATGCCTGGAAACAGGAATTAACTACAGCCTCATCAATGCTTAAAGTAGCTTCTTTACTTCCTTTTCTTCTTTTGCTTGGGAATATTCTAGGGAATCAGCCTTACCTTACACTGTAGAAAAAAATGCTGTTCTGAATGAGATTAGATAACAATGGTGACTTAGACTAAGCACTTTTTTTTCTGTTGTGCTGGAAAAACCCACAGTGGAGTGATTGGAATAGATGATCCTTAAAGGTCCCTTCCAACCCAAACCATTCCACAATTCTGTGTCTAGTGGAAGAACCAAAGGCAGGGAAGGGGAGGGATCAAGATAACTCAGGGAGGAACAAGCATGGAAAAATGGATTAGGTGTTAAAAGGAACAGCATGTGAGCAAATGGACTGTTGGTTGATTGCTTTTCTGGCTGTGCCCTGTGCCTGATCAGTGCAGTGTCTATGTGTGCTGGTGTATAAACGTTGTCTGTACCAGCAGCTGGAGTAGGGCTAAAGACCCTGGGGGCTTGTGTGTTCTGGTGGCATCTATGGGGGAGAGTAAGGACCCAGGAGTCATCTACTGGATGGACCACATGTCTAAGTTCAGCTACTGGAGAGATCAATATTGCATATACAGATATATTTCCCACTAATAGAACTTCATCCTGATCAGACAGAGGGAGGAATAGGATAAGGCCATTGGTGCAGTGTGTGCTTGTGCTGAGTGCTCTGTTTTCTGTCTGTGGTGATCTGTGTGGCCAGCCACGTGCACATGTGTGTGCCAATGAGAAACCCTCTATTTGAAATTGCCTCCTCTCAAACAATCCATATTGAAATACCACCAGTGAACATATGTTGCTCAACAGTCTAGAAGGCTAAGAATGAGACTCTTTATAGTTCCTTCCTGTTGCAGATAAGCCACCAGGAAGGAAGTATTTTTTTTTTGCATGAGTTCTGAAAGACATGACAAGTATTTGCAGAGATCCATAGCCATGGATCCATGTTAAATAACAACATGAGAGACCTGTATTTTGACTTTCATGGCCATGCTATGTGTTTTATAGGATCTGGTCATTAGGTAGCACCTGTACACTTCTACTGAAATCCTAACTGAAATGAAAAGATATTGGGAAAAAATGTGTGATGTTACTTTTAAGGACCTGTTTGGAGCATAACTGTATGGGCAAGTAAGTTCTTCAGTGTGGCCTTTGAAAATAGTTGATCTTGAAAATTCATCAGGAAGGTACCATAGTCTCAGGGAGATGGCTGCATATCAGAAGTTTTCAGCACTCTGTCCTGAGAGGAAAAATTAATTAATCTTTATAATTGCAGTAAATTTCTTATTTTAGTTCAACTTCTTATGCTAAAGTTCTGTTACAGCAGAAAGGTAACAGATCAGGGATATAGAATCAAGAATATATTACTAACACAAATAATAGGTTGCTACTTTAATAATCTAAATTATTGGAATAGAAAAAAGCCCAATTAATAATGCATCTTAAACTGTTGTACAAAAAACCAGCCCCCATCCTGGTGTCTACCCTTAATGTTAGGGTCACTCTTTCAGTGTCCCTCTGAATCTCTGGATCTTATAGTACACATTGAAATTCTCCTCAAAAAGAAAGGAGGCAAGAGAGGGTGGATACAAGTTACCAGCACCATGAGGTCTTCACCAGAAGGAGCTGATGCTGATGGTGGCATCCCTTCCTTCTCAGTCCTAGGGATTCCCTTGGATTCATTTTATACATGTTCCCATTCCCACCTGTTACCTTCTGTCTGCTCCTAGGGAAGGATTGAAAGCTGCCCCACAGTCCCCCAGTATACCCAGGACCATTTGTCCATCAGAGACTGCCTGGGGCTGTCAGCCCCCTCCCCAGCAGCACTCCCAGAGCTCAGACAGGCTGGGCAACGGGTGCTTGGCCACAGGGTACCTGGTCAACCCAGCTTAGCCCTGCTCTGACCAAGGGCAGCCCAGTCACCTCCGAGACCTGCAACAGCCTGATACCTGCCCCCAGCAATAGCAATATCATATTTACTGAACTGCACTGTTTTTAGGCTATAAATTGATTTGAGATGTAAATTGGTTTACATACCACTTTTCAACTAGCATATATCAAGTTAATTCTACATGTGATAAGTGCTTGCATTGTTTACCTGTATGTGCTTAAAGGATTTTAAATCCTCTCACAGTCATAAACCTATTAATGGGAAAATAAGTTAGCCTTCTTTAGGGGAATCAAACGACGTGTAAAAGAATGTAAAGGTTTTCCAGTTCCTAGAAATCAGCTTGGTTTGGGTATTCTGTCTTGACCTGCTAATAAATTAGCTGCCCATTGTTCTACAATGATAAATAGGGTAAGTCAGCTCATGTTATGTTAACATAAACCGAAACAATACCAGAGAGACAAATGGAGTAACACTGATTTGGTATCAGAATGAGGGACAAAGTATACAACAAAGAGAAGTTACAAGAGTTTAGCTCTGCTGCTAACAGTGAATACAAAATGTAAAGGGTCATTAATTGTGGTTTTGTATGTTCACAGTATCTGATACAAACTTACTTAAAATGTCAAGTTGTAACTTCATCTGTTATTAATTGTACTGTCAGAACTCTCTAACATAAACATAGTTAACACTTTGAATTTGCAGTTTTATGGAAAATCTAAATTCTGATGTATATAATTCTAAATACAGAAAACAATAATACAGCAAGTAAAATTCATAGAAATATTATTGGTTTAATATAATTGCATTTAAAATATGTTACCATGATTTCAAAATTAAGGAAAAAAAAAAAAAAGAAAAATCTTCATCTGCAGTAATATACCAAATGTCTCATACGGAGGCATTTGATTTGGCAGAAGACAAATGGACATGAGGATTTTAGTTTTTACTGATCCAAGACAAAATTTTCTGGCTGCAGGCATAGCAATTCATTGGTAATTTCGCTCCATGCTGTGTTTACACATAAATTTCTAGCTTTGCCTACTTTGACCATTTTATGAGAATTCTTCCATGTTCTATCTCACAAATACACATCAAACTAATACACTGAAAAGACAGACTATGCAAATTGATTTTGATGTTACCTTTTATTGCTATCAAGAATAGACACAAGTCGTGCAAACCCATAGAGACTCTTGAAGCTTCCACCATCAGCCAGATGGCTGCATTGCTATTACTCACTCGTCTCTCCTAAAGCACATGCTGTCTCAGAGGCTCAGATTCAATCATTTATTCAGCAAGTTGTGAATGTCTTGTGGGTGCTTCAGATTTCTTTGTAGTCTCCCTGAAATAGCTGCCTTTAAACATAAACCAAGCACATGGCAAATTTGAGTAGTAATTAAAATGGTGAAACAGTAATAGGAAAAATATTTGATGCATCCTAAATTGGTAGGATACCAAATGTATTTCTCCCATTGAGCTCCATTACATTCTTGTCATGTTAAACAATGACCATAGCTCTCTGTCAAGGGTGTTATATTGTTGATCTGCATTCAAAACTAAATTAATGTATTTTGAAGACAGATGAGATATTACTTGTTATAAGATCTAGTTCTAAAGGAGAAAGAGACAATTAAAATCATCAGTGGCAACATCATACTGTGTACACTTCATAAGAAAGCGGCATTCTGGACAATTAAATTGGTCTGGACTACATTTATTGCTGGTTTTTCTGTCTCTGAACCTGTTTCTGAAGTAACTGTCAACATCTGCCTCTGCACTCAGGCCCCCTCATTATCCCCAAATAAATGGTAGCAGGCAGATTCACACACAGATAACGGGAGTTCAGCAGCTTTCATACAGAGCTCTGGCACGACAATGTTGTCAGAATCCAAATTTAATCAACAGTGCCACCACATGGTTTTACAGTACGAGGAGTTAAAGCTCACCCATAAAAATGACTGAATGGCTAAAAATGCGTTTGTATTTTGAAGTGATGTCTTACTAACAGAGCAATAGAAGTTACTGTATGCGTGTTGTTAATTTTAATGGAAAAGTAATACCAATGTCTCCACTGTAATATGTCATCTGTTATAAATTTTCTGTAATTACTTACCTATCTTGAAGGTTTAGTAATCCTGAACTTCCAATAAAGAATAGATTTTTTTTAAGGTTTCAGTACATTCAAGGGGAGGGTTCATAAAGCACTATGAATTTTTAGGAATAATTTTATCCTTCACCAGCCTGTTAGCACTATTCCACATTTTTTATATAAAGTATATAGGACATTATTAAGGATAAGGTTGTTCTTCAAATACCTCTAATCCAGTAATTTTCTTTTAAAAAGCCCTTGTTCAAGTCACAGAATATTTGCTGCTACTGCTTTAATGTATTTTTTAGCATAAAAAAAAAATTGTAAATAAATATTAGGATATATATAATAAAACAGAATTTATTTTCAAATAATAGAAAAATCTATTATATTTCACACAGACCGCAGTCCACATCATAGGAAATTCTAAATGTTCTGTCCCATATTTTCATATCTAATATGTAAGGCAGCAACAGCAACATCTCTCAAGAGGAGGTGAAAGTGAAGCAATAGACATAATGAAATAAGATGGCTAGCATAAAGACCATTGACAGTTTTAAATAAATGAAGGGGACTTTGCAGTCCATCCTGTGCTACTTGATAGAGAATTTGAGGAAGGAGATAAGCCAACATCTGTGCCAATATACTTAGACCACACTGAATCTGACAGCATGTTAGAGGATGACACCCATGCGACCATGTTACAGTGGCAAATCATGGCTTTTATTCAGTGATGTCTTTTCCACACATCAGCTGCATCTAAACTATGAAGGTAAGTTTTGTGTTTTTGTAATCCACAGCTGCACCACACCATAATATGTCAGGCCATCTTGGGACACAGCTGTATGGTAGAAGATGCTGTAGTACTCTTCTGTTAAGTTTCCAACTTCAGTCCCTCTCCTGATATGCAGAAGCAACAGCCACCTCCTTGATTTGCTGTCTCCTGTCCAAGGTAACATTTGTCTCTAACATGTTACCACTATTTAGATAAGTCCCACAATTTTCCGGGGAGCAGGATCCTCTGCAAGGAAAGGGCAGTCATATGGTCTGAGAGCAAGAGCATCAGCCTAATGGGACTTAACTAGGAAAGGAAGGATTTCCTTTGCTCAGGCTTTTTCTGTCTCTTTCTTATAAGGCCACCTGTTGTGCTATCCCTAAATTGGCCTGATCATAGGCAACAAGACCTCCAGGAGGCGGGATGTGCTCAGAGCCCTCATACAGCAATGCACACGATGAGAATCATTGTAATACTGGTATTGAATGGGATCTGTTCAGATCTGTGACACAGTCAACTTGTTCAGCAAAAATATTTAAGGAAAGGACTTAAAAGCGCTAAAAGATCCAATAGTTCTATTTATTTCTTTTCTTAAATGTGCTAAACTAGATACTAAGTCACTGTTGTGCCAGGGGAGGTTTAGATTGGATATTAGGAAAAATTTCTTCATTGAAAGAGTTGTCAATTATTGGAACTGGCTGCTCAGAGAAGTGGTTGTCACCCATACCTGGAGGTATTTTTAAAAAGTGTTGATGTGGCTCTTAGAGACACAGTTTAGAAGTGGATTTGGCAGTGTTTGGTTTACGATTGGACTTGATGATCTTAAAGATCTTTTCCAAACAAAACAATTCTATGATTCTACAGTAGCACTGTAATTTGTGAGCTCCATATCACTTTGGGAAGTCAGCAAAAAAGGTTCACAATGCATAATTGGAAAGCATGCTAAGCTAAATCTGTTGCTAATATGACACTAAGGATTACAGTTCAGAAAGGGTAGTGTTTTGATGAGAGACGCATACAGCTCAGTTTTCTTCTGCCTTGACTTGAAAGAGAGGCAGGGAATGTATATATAGATACAGTACAAACAAACTATTGCTCAATTAAAAGAGATGGTAAAACCACGTGCATTACTTTTATATACTCTATGGTAAGAATTCCTGAAACAGAAATGTTCTGAAAGCACAGCATGGGGCTAAATAAAATTGTTGTGCATAAACAAACAACAAAATACATAACAATAAAATTCTGAAAGTGATTATGTTAAACTCTTAAGAAAAAAGATTTTACAATTAAGATCATCAAACACTGCACAGCCTTAACTTTATCTATGAAGATATACTGTTACACAATCCATTAAAGTCCTAAACAGGGCAGTGTAGCATCTGAATGATTTTTTCCTAAACCTCAGGTTGTCCTGTTTGTAAATAATTATAGAAACAGCTCTGAGTCTTTCTCTGCTGATTGTGAGTGCAAGAGATAAAAAAGTGTAGAAAAAAATTAAAAGAAAAATAAATTAAATTTATTTGATCAAAGAAATTAAAATTTACTATTAAATTAAAAAAAAAAAAGATTATCAGAGTTGTTACACTGGAAATCAAATTTCAATTTTCAACATGCAAAGCAGAAGTCTTCTTACATAATTAATTCTTTTTTTATCATAAATCTGGAATGATTTTAAATTACAGGATTATTTTCTTCTGGTCATGGAGCTAGTTATGGGAAATTAATCCATTATTTTTCAGAGCATAATTGGCTTGTACTATTAAATATTGATCTTAATTTAAAACATAAACCACCATGTTCTATAAAGTTAATAGAAAAAAGCTCCAGCAGGCAGCAGGTATAATGAAAAAGTGGGGAAAAAAAATCACTTCTTTTGAAAAAAGTGACAAACTGCAGTCCGTATATACAGTTAAAGAGAAGAGACAGAACGCTGGCCTGACAATGGACATGATAACAGAGAGCAGACACATACCTGAGTCTTTAGTCAGAGACAGAAAAAGACATTCACTATCTTTGAAAGTTTCTTCAACACAGAAAATCATTGCATTGCTAACAGTGGAAAGCTGGGGGAAAGAAACAGTGTGTCGCAAAGATTTGTTTATACTGTCTTTGATTTATATTAATTTTAATTAATAATTTTGTTTATTTTAATAAGTCCATTTCCTTATTTTCTGCTCAAATAAAGATAGATTTCTAGATTCAAAATGTTCTGGGACATGGAAGAAGAAAAGAAATTGTGACCTCTTAGCTTGAGAGGTTGCATTATTACAAGTTCTGATAAGTATATCTGATAAGTAACTGACCAGCTTTGAATTGGTCAGTTACTTATCAGATGGCTGATAACATGGCAAAACACCAATCATCCAATTTATAAACCCAGATGGGACCATTATGCAAAAATGCTTGCAAAATGATATGACTAAAAGTTAAGCTAACACCTTAAAGAAATCCATATGGGCTTCAACTCAAGCAGACCATGAAGAATGATCCTTATTGGTCCACATATAACCAACTGAGATGACCCATGTATCAATTCAAAGTTTATTCACAAATTATGTGTGAAATTGATTTTAGTTTTATATATCATTAAAAAATTAAATTTCACTCCTAATAAACAATCTGCTGTCAGCTATATCATGTAATACAAAGTTTACTTTTTATCAAAGTTCTAGTATGGATCTAATGCCAAACTGTATGAACTGAAATAACTTGGGGGGGTTTTTGACAATGTTTTAGTATAAAATGCTCAATGATTTTGAACTATAAAGTCTATAACAAGAGTAGGTACCAGAAATCAACGTGGTATAAACCTGTGTATTTACTTCCATGTATAAAATCCTATTGAATTTTCAAATTTCAGATTGGTTCTCAACTAATTTTCAGCTTCTAAAAAAAAAAAAAAAATATAGCATGGATACATCTTTATTAGAAAAAGGCAAAAATAAATGAAAACAAAAAAACCTCTTCCTTACCCCTATATCAGAAGCCATAATGTACTTCAGGAATTCAACTGTGAAGCTAAGGCTCAAATGGATTGATACCAATGAGTAACTAGGAAAAAACAGAAGATGAGTAAACCCAATAAAAGAACTAAAACACTTTGTGCCAAAACTGACTATTATAGCAGAGAATGCTAATGAAATCATCTGAAGTGTAAAGAAACACCACAAAAAATGCATAAAGAGCAGATGGAGTATTTAAGCAAATACATGGCTTCTGAGAATACTTGTAAAGAATATTCATAGAATCATAGAATGGTTAGGAT
>NW_010297647.1:75565-103203 GCF_000700745.2 Antrostomus carolinensis | reverse complement strand
CTGGGGGTTATTTCAGCAGTGAGGACGCTGAGTGATCTCTGGGATGTGACTCTTGTTAGAGTTGGACTCCTTGGAAGGAAGACTCCAAATAAAAACTACAGCTTCCAGCCATTCATTTCAGCTTTGTCCTGGCCAAAAGAAATGCCCTCAAAACACTGACCTACAGTAAAAGCTCTAGATCACCAGGAAACTTTCAATAATTTATAATTTTAACAAAATTAAGGTTTGATAAAGAATTAGAAAACATTCCACAACATAGCACAAGCATAGACTTTAAACAAAATATTACAGCATCAAAAATGAAACTAGTGTGGCACAGACGGCAAATAAGAGAGACCTTAATGTAACCCACCTATGATTTCCTGTCAGTAAATCTGTTGGGCCAAGGATATGTAGAGAGTCTGAAGCAGTAACCTACTCCCTCACACTGCAGAGAAAAGCAACAAAATCCCCAGGGGTCTTTAGCACCAGCATGACCAGAATGTCTTTGCTAGCCTCAAACATCATGATCCACATGATCTCTGCACAAAACAAGTCACACCAGCCAGGCAACAGACTAAGATTTCTGCTTCATCTCTAAATAACAGTCTGTCCGCAACACACACTTCTGATGTTTAAGAAAATGGTGAGACAAATTCACTAAACAGAGGCCAAATTATTCAGCCTGAGATTTAAAAAGAAAAAAGAAAAAAAGGGCCTTCCTGTTTTTGTACATAGTATTGTGTTTTTACAAGTTACAATTCACGTAATTAAAGCAGAATAAAACTAAATGTAATTCAGTGTTCTCGCCCTTTCTTTTACAACCCCTCCTCCCCCCCCCACAATACATAGTGGAGGCTGTTGACTGTTACTGTCAGGTAAACTGGAGCACTCACAATTTGTCAGATCATTATTTTACTCTCTAAAGCCGCTTGTTGCTTGTGTTCATAGTTAGATCTGCAGACTGCAGGGGCTCTCCACACTTGGCACTGATAACACAGCTCAGGAAGAGAGATGCGTTGCTACATTTTGGGTTTCTGATGCAGAAATGCTAATGGTGGCCCTGACTCAGAGGCCTACAGGAGCTTAGGTCCTCCTCTAGTCAGTAGGGCTTGGTCTCCCAAATATCACTGTGAACCTAAGCATAAAGTCAGTCTTACCAAGCACAAGGTCAGTTAAAATAGTTCTGTCCTGCTGCAAACAGTGGAGCACTGCAGGCAGCCCTGAGTAGCGAAGTAGGTCTGTAGAATTTTTATCAGAGCTGATCATGCACAGAAAGTAAACGTTCACCTCAGGAGATTTCACAGGACTAATAATTAAAAAGAGAGTAATGCCATGGAACAAGTCAAGTAAGCAACACGGAGCCAGGCCAGCAGGCAGTGCCAGCCTTCTTCTCTGGTAGTGCTTTACAGGCTCTCAGATGATGGTCTACTGGGCAAGGAGCTGTGCAGACCAGTGATAGTCCTTATCCTGCAAAGAGTCTATAGCCTAAAATTTGCTCCTCCTCTATAAAATCAGTATATTTAAATTTCAGTCATCACTGGAAACAGATGGTGATACCATTTTTAGTGTCTCTTTCCAAAGCAGATGCACAAATGTAGTTTGTGGGTAGTAATGACCTAACAGTATGATTCTAACCTGTGGTCTGTCAATGGATTAGTTGGGAAGAGATGGCTAGACAAGCCTATAAACATGCTATCTAAGAAAGTCTGCACCTCCACTGGAAGCATCTCGGTGCTCCAGAAGGCATATGAAAATGGAGTGGGTTTATTCCTGATACCACCTAAAACGACAGTCATAGCATAGTATCAGTGTTCATATGGAAAGATCTTTCTTGCTATAAACATGAGCAACTCAGAGCTAAATTAAGAGGATGAATTATAAATGGGAAATGGGAATTTGAAATGGATAGGCTTTTCTGGTTACAGACACTGGAGAATGAAAATTCCCTATGTTTTAATTACAAAGCAAACTTAGATGTGGTCAAATAGAATATTATGTTAATGACATGAATAATGAACACTATTCCCAAGACTTGCTCGTATTTCTTAGAAAAATGGCTACTTACCAACTGGGTTTTTTTGTCTACTGGGGAACCCATAAAATGAAAACAAAAGACTCTCCACAGGTTTCAGGAACAATTACAGACACTATTGTCTCTTGCGGTCTTGAACTAACCCTCAGGAGGGGATATCTCAGAGACCTACCGTTCATTATCTGTGACTTAGTTTTGGAAATGCAATTCCTAAGCTTAATGTGCTCCAAAGAAGAACACAAATGAAGATTGTTGCAATCAATTTTTAGGTACTTCCTCTGATTTGAAGGTTTGTATGGATTTCTGCTACATTCCAACCACCAGCATAAATTCAGAGGCAGTGAAATAGTCTGGGCTTCTCCTGGTGTGAGTGAAATCGGAACACTGTAAAAAGGCATTTGTTTTTAAAATACCTAGATGCAGAATAATTCAGAGAACACTGAAATTGGTAAGACAACCTATTTAATTGAAGTATTGTACTATGTTCCACCTACAGAATGGAAACGTATTATGCAGCAGAATAAGATGCCCAAGTCTACACTGTCCTTCCCCTGTGCATGTACCACAGCTGTGCTGCCCACGATGCCCAGGTAATTCCTATTAAATAACATACAGTCCTTTCTGAAATAGTTAGTTAATATGCTGAGTAACAGTAAAATTAAATGTCTGTGCTGGAAAACTACGAAGTAAACTTTCTTCTGTATCCATTTAGGTCATGAGAGGCTTGTCCTATAGGAAGTAATAGTATTTCTTATGGTGGTTTCTTTTTAGGAAATTAGAAGTATAGATTTGGGAGGAGATCAGGTAAGCTACCAAGTCCAGTCCCCAACAATCCAGGCAGAAGGTAGCAGAAGTTTCATTGATGGAGTCCATGGATGTGATAGTTTAATTTAGCTGGCAGCCAAACAAGACAGAATCACTCACAGCTTTGCCCCCCCCTTGCCCCCTTCCCCCCCACCCAGGGAATCGGGGAGAGAATTGGAGGGGTAAAGGTCAGGAAGCTTGTAGGTTGAGATAAGAACAATTTAATAATTAGAGTAAAAATAAAATTAGAATAATAATGAACAGTGCTTTCTAGCTACTAAGAAGAAAATTAAACCTATCCTAGCAAAAACCAGGACAATGGACTATCCACTCCTCACTCCTTCCCTTATCTCTAAACTCCATCACAATAAAACCCATCCCACAAACTTCCTAGGTTTCTGCTTTTGGTGCTTTTCATAAGAGCAGGCTAAAAGACATGGTTATTTGCAGTGGTTCTCTGTTAACAAGCAATTGAAAATTGCTGTGGCAAATGTGCATTTGTATAGTATCACTGTACAACCAGTCTAGTAACATTTGCCTTTTACATCTCAAATCCAGGCATAGCTTCATAATTAGTAGAGACTGTTGTAAATCATAGAAGCAGTGCTGTAGAAGTTTATGACTATATAAATCCAATTGGATACTGTATAGTAAATTCTTGCAGACTGTACATTTATTATATGCTCATTATTAAGAGCCACTGAATGAAAGAAACTAAGCAGGATCTTTCACGAGGCTGTTACAGCATTCCCGACATGGCCTAATGGCTGGTAGATTTGACTGGAGCTTTTCCCTAAACGTCTGTCTTAGTGGCACCCCTCATTTCCATTTATAAAAGAGTATTCATGCAGCATCATAGAAAGGGGTTTTATTTTACTTTCTCCAGAGAGTTTCATTGTCTGAGGAAAAAAGCTGTTCCCTGCCCTAAACCTGTGAGCAGGAGGCACTGTGCAGTGGTGGAGGAACATGAGTGCTCAAGTCAGTTTGCTGTTCAGCTGGGATTGGAGTGTGTTCATTGCATGTACTGGAGAATAAATGGCACCCACCCATCGATTTTTGGTAGAGTTCGTCTGTCCTTACAGTGTGTACATCTGTCTATCAGATGTGTATATCAATATCTGATCTAGGTGTCTAGAATCCTTTTTTAATCAGTGATGAGGCAGAAGCATTTGAAGCGCATAACTCATCCGATGCCACAATGCCACTCCTGTGTCCTGGGATGAGATTCATCCCATTCAGCTTTAGATCTAACACTTTGGCACCTAGTTGATGGTAGAGTTTTGTCTATGATGATCTAATACATAGGAAAGGAAGTTTGTAAGGTATTGTACTTTATTTGACCAGCTAGTACTGTTAGATTAAGTGGTAAGGTGCTGGTACATGAACCCTTTTTTTCTGTTCAGATCAAAAGGACTGGTGTGCCCAAAATCTGGTCTGTTTTTCCAGGTAATCTAAACTTCAGTTGGCAAGGGAATCACCTAGATACCCTTTACAGCTGTTGGAAACATGCTGTCCCCAGAGGGTGATTCATCCTGTTACCCAGAATGGGAAGAATTTTTCCCTGGAGATGCCTGTCTCTCTCCTCTGATTATTGAGGGAGCACAGGCAAAGAGGTTACGTTAGATGCTTACTTTATTGACAGCTTCAGTCAAATCACAGAAATCCCACTCTCACTCTGTAATAGCCATTTGGGGTCAGGAACTTTTTTTTTAATATATTTACAGTATTTAGTATAGAAACATAAATGCTTCTAGACTGACTGGTTTTGCTTCAAGTGCTCTTTGGCAGTGAACTTTGGCAGGAAGCTTTGTTTGGCTTTTTTCTGTTCATGAGGCTGTAAATGTTGTGATACCTATCAAGATTTTAAAACATTCTACAATGACTTAGTAAGGAAGAGTAAGGGCCCGTGTAAAGTCTCAAGTTCTTCTTATCAAATGAAGTTCTTGCTATTCATTCTTCAGCCAGAATTTTGTACTGTGTGTTTAAACTGATAAATCCATGAAATTATCAGAATGAGCCTTTTCCTGACCTGTGATCCGTTCCCTTAACTTAACTGCTCCTAGAGTCTATCTACAGTCTATCTGCTACCTGTGGTGGGCCATTAAATTGCTAGCTGGGTAGCATCTCATTAAAAATGAGAGTCTCATTAAGGTTTATTTTTTCCTTAATCGAATCTGTAATTCAGATGGATCTGCACCAGTGTCAGGCAAAAGAGGACCAGAAATCTCCTGTGATTTCAGGGGTTATTTGCATTCTGCTTTTGGAAGTGATTACGTATCTCATATTTGGTGCTGTGTCTTTAGTGGTAATGTTCATGCCTTATCTGAATAGGAACCTCATGCATTCTTGCACATCTTATGCCAGCTTTCCATTCCTGTGTGTCTGGCTTACAATGTCTTTTGTGCAGCATCCCATGATATGTAGGAAATTCACTTCTCTGGTTTCCCTGGTTATTTTTTAGCGGAATGTGCCAGAGCTCTGGCCATTAGCCATCCATTCGAATTACTCTCATAAATGCTCATTATATTCCATCATGTTATGTTTCCCCTTAGTTTCTCAAGCTGCATTTCAGAATGAGTAGTGCTAGTCACAGTGACTTTGGGCTCTTCCTCCTGCCTTTCTGCAGACCTTGTAGAGTGTAACTGCCCAAATAACTGCCTCCTTATTTAATGAAGCAGAGGTAGTGCCAGGAGGCAGCAACTTTGGAAACTGAACTTCATAACTACCTAAGTGGAGGAGCTGTTGAAGGGATTCCTTTGAGAAAAGTTGGCACTGCTCTCCCCTTAGAATTAATGTCTCCTGCATCCATAGTGACACTGGACATGCTGACACAAAGAGATGCAGTGTTTGTGTTCTGTCTCCCTGGCACTAGCCACCATGAATCTTAAGTAGTTGTCAGACATGCGTTACGAAGCATCTTCTACCAGTCCTACCAGCTTCTACCACAGATTCACTGCTAACTATTTTTTAAAACCTATTATTTCTAGGACTGGAAAAATCCAGACCTTGTGTCTTATATAGAACTAGATATTCCTCCCTTTTGCAGCTCTGAAAAGTATTTTACTATCTGAAGCAGATTCTTCCCATCACACATACGTAACCAAAAACAGAATCACAGAATGGTTTGGGTTGGAAGGGATCTTAAAGATCATCCAGTTCCAACCCCCCTGCCAGCAGCAGGGACACCTTCCACTAGACCAGGTTGCTCAAAGCCTCATCCAACCTGGCCTTGAACACTTCCAGGGAGGGGGCATCCACAGCTTCTCTGGGCAACCTGTTCCAGTATAGGTTCACATTCATTGGGACTGTTTTTACACATTAGGAAGACCCAAAAAGACATTACATGCTCCTGAGCTTGAACTCCTCCTTCCTTCCACCTCGGGATGCTCCAGGCATCATCAGAGGAGAGGTGATGTATAGAGAGTCAGGGAGAGAATTCACCATCGTTCTTAGAGCTGGATCAGCTCTTGAGCTAGAGTGGACTTCAGACCTCCTGCCTCCTCTCATGAAAATAAACTTCACGTACAAGTTCTTAAAGCATTTAGCTGCAGCTGTCTTTTATGGCACTACTATGGACAGTGCCTTTATAAATGGAAAATTTATTGTAGATTATATAATGTCTACATGGAACTATTGCAAATCAAAGAATTTAGTTAAAGATCTAAAATTTTTTAGGACACCCTGGAATATGTAAATCTAAGATGGGGGAAGCTTACATCAGAAGCAAAAATGTACTATTGCAGGATTTAGAAAGGGTTTCCACATTCCACTTGCTGGTTTGATTTCTCAGCAGATAAGGCTGCACACTGATGTATGATTCAGCCCATCTGGCTCCAGTATTTTTTAAGCTTGCTGCCCCAACTAAACACACTGGTTTCCAAGAACATTCATGATTAATAACACATTTAAGTTTAAGCTCCTTTGGTACAATGATTTTTCTGTATCAAATTCAAACCACTTTTCTGATTTCGTTGTTCTTTAGATACTGAAATAACAACAAAATGCCAGGTGTACCTATATGCATAGCTGGATGTCTTGGTTTTGCTGGACTTAAATACAAAGATGGACCAGATCAAGTATCTCACAATACTGGTCTAAGAACATCACCTAAAAATAAATGAGACTGTGTCTGCACAGTAGACTGCAGCATGACTTAGTAATACCTGTATCTTTGAACTAGCTGTTTCAGATCCTGGAAGCAGCCTGCTCAGGACAGTGCAGAACTCACTGCACTGTAAAACTCACTTAAGGAGCAGGAAAAATGCACCTGCAATGAGCGGAGTGCCACCTTCTCTCAATTCCTTCCAGTAACTGAGCTAGTCCAGGTAACACCCTGCGCTCTGTAGCATAGATATTCTTCAAGACTCAGCCTTGCAAGCTGCTGAGTGTGTTCACCACCTGTTGACCTGATACACATCGTATATGTAAAGACATGTATATAATACAATGCATCTTGCACTGAATTATCACCAAAATCTTCAACCTGGGCAGCTGGAATGCTCCAGTGGAATCATTTTCCACTGCAGAACAAACATACAGTAAACTGTTTGTTGGAGAGGTTTTGGGTTCTACTCAGCTCAGAGCTCCCAGGCTCTCAGTGCTAGTCTTCTCACCCTTCTCTTCAGAAAAACAATCTATTTCACAAATATTTGTGGGATGGAGGAAGGCATATTATGCCCAACTCTTCCATTCTCTATATGATTCTTGTTGCTATCACCTACCCTTTTCATGAGAAACTCATGATCCAGATCTCTCTGAAGTTACAAGGAGGTTTAATTGCCTTAGATAGAGGAGTGTGAGGCCCGAGTAGGAAAGAAAAAAACCCCAAACATATGAATATGGTAATATTAAGTGATATTTGAATTTGACAGTAGCAAATACTATAGCTACTGAAAGTTGATACATGCTGTATTTTGAGACAATAATTAAAAAAAAGGTATCTTACAAAGGTGCTTCTTAAAGGTCTAGATGTAGCCTGTGAGATGAAAACAAAAGAGCAGTAACAGCTATCATTTTATGAAAGACTTGATAAACGACAGAGAAATCTTATAAAATGCATCACTTGTGGGAAAACAACAACAGCCTGTAAGTGATTTTGATACTGAATTCTTAGTCCGCTACACACAGCTGATGTGAGCACTCTGGCTAGTAGGGATTAAGGAACAGAGGAGGTCAAGGACAATCTCTGTGTCAGTCATTGACTGACAATGGTTGAATCTTGACAGAAATTTTCAGATGAAAAAAAATCTAAGGCAGCACAAGCATCAGTAAAGTTAGGTATTGGAAGTACAACATTATAATAACTGGGGCTCCCTTCACACACCTCTTTTGTAGCCATCCACAATTAGCATTGGAGAAGTTAAAGCACCTGACCTACATGTCACCTAAAGAGCCTAATCTATCAGTGACAGCATAGTGTGCCACATGTACCACTGCAAGTCCCTGGAAAAGTCTCCATACAAAACACAGTGCTAAAAAAACGAGGAAAAAGAAAACTTAGTATGCAGAAAGAGATTTCTGTACAGTCACTTTTGGAATACGAGAGTGTGGAAACTTCAGGAATAATGAACGTTAACAAATCAACTGCAAAGCTTAAAAGTCTTGGTTTTATTCTTTGCTCATACAACATTAGCCACGCTTCTGGGAACAGCTGAATTGTCTGAGAGATAACATAAAAAGCTAGACTCCTGAAAATCTTGATGATTTGAAACCATTATCCATGCCTATCTGAACTCTTCACCCAAAGAATAAAATCTGTGTATTCTGTAACTGATGCAGGCTATATAACAAGTTCATAACCACCTTAGTAATGAGTCCGACAAGGATTGTCTTCCTGACACCAAGGAATAGTCAGCTGGCACTTAAATAACAGCCCATTGACAGAAACAGGAGTTTGGAGCTATAGGCACATCCTAGATTTTAGAGCAGGTGGCCACATTCTCAGCATCCTGCCCACTCTGTCCGATGTCTGACATGAGCCTCAGTTCACAGAGCTCCCCTTCACCTTTGCCTTCCCTTGTTACTTTACCTCAGCATCTCAATCTCTTGAGACCCTTAAAGTGTGCCGTTGCCCTGCCTGCAGGCCTGGTAGCTATGCTTCACTGCCCACCTCTGCACTTTTCAGATAATGAAAAAGAAATTTAAAATAACCTGTGACCCAAGCTCTCAGCAGTCACAGTTCAGGAGACTGCAGAATAGGTATGCCAACATACACAGCAGCTGATAGCCATCATTGGAGAACTAGTTACTATTATCTCTTGATAAGAGCAAATTTCAAATTTTTCCAGTCCACATTTGGTTCCTGTGGAGGTACCACAGAACTACAGAGCTGTGCTTGTTTATGGTTACTCCACGTGTACAAACAAGGTGGATATTCATATCTGGAATATGAAAGACTCACAGAATGGTACACAGCACCAGAGATGAGCGAGATGCTCGGGTTTTTATATCGTCTGAACAATGGGTAGCTGTCAGATAGTTCAAATAAATTGTTTACTTGGAAGTAAATTTGATTTGGAAATATAATGATATAGGCATTCTTGGGAGATGTCTGACTTTTTCCTATTGATGCGCACTCAGATAATTCAGTTTGGTTTGTGATTTGCCTTTGTTACTAGCTTCATAAGGAATGTTTGATATCACAGCCAGATCGAGGTTATCAGTTGTTTCCATTCTGCTTTTTTGACCATAAAAATTCAAACAATCTATCTGTAAATCAGCATCCAAAATGCACTGAAAAAATATGTATCCTCCCACATGGATGACAGAACTTCCATTCTTTGGACTGACATGATAGAATGGGCTAGGCTGCTCAGAATTTTTCCAGGATAACTTCCAAGAGCTTCAAAGATGCTTCAGAGTATTCAAAATGCACCAAAGCTTCACTCAATTTGTTTTCTTGGCTGGGAGAGTGATTGGTAGATTCATACAATAGTTTAACCTTAGAGCAGGGATTAAAATGGAGCAACTTAGAAAGTGTTTTATGACTCCATCAGAGTTTTTCTGGGCAAATTTTTATGCCACTATAAAAGAAAACACAGGAAATTAAGCTGCAGAAAATATATTAAAATAATGTGAAGAGCTTGACTTTAGCTGTAGAAAGCTGAAAAACAACCAACAGCCTTTTGAATGCTTCAGGTGAAACTACAGCTTTGCCTTGAATCTGTATGAAAGTTCATACTGTCTAGATAAGGTGCTACTAGTTCCTTCAAGCAATGAGTTTCATACACTTTCTACCGTCTGACCATATTAAAGACTAGCTGTTGCGATTAACTCTGAATTACCCTGGAGTTTTCAGAGCTTAACCTGGTCCTTGAAGTTATTTTAATGTAAAGCATTTTGTGGCTTAATATCTTTGACACCTGCACCTCCGAGAGGCACATATGGATTGTGTTTAGAGCTTGTGTTTGCAGTTTTTGGATAGTGCACAACTTTTCAATCCAAATGTATTGTGAGCCTCAGTCACTGCTTTAAAACAACACTGTTGCACTGTTTTTGTTGTTTTTCAAAGGGACCTTCACACATCATCTATGTTTCTTTAAATCATAGATTTAGAATAAGTTGGATTGTGATGCGCGACTGAGGGGAAAGGCTAAATGCAGATGGACTGAGGGTTGATCCACAGTCTACTGTAGTCAATCAACAGATTTCTATTAGCTTTGGTAGTTTTTGGACTCAGCCTTCTATGAAAACAGATGCAGTTATTGACTGTGATATAGTCCCCTCTCTAGAAATGCTAAAGAGTATGGTAGAAATATGAGACAGAAGATGAAAGAGGAAACTGCCTTTACACTGTACCACACAGAGTAGGTGTTTGGGCCAGGTTCCAAATCTATTTAGTTCAATGGACTTCAGATCAGACTTCGAGGTGACACATTCATGTAGAGTGGAAACAAAAGTAGAGGGAAAAAATTAAGCAAAGGAATTTTTAATAGGAAAGAAATCCATTTGCTCTCTTATGCTGTGCTATTATCCCCCAAGGACCTCCAGCCGCAAAGGTTATTTAAAATAATACTAGGGGATCCTTAGAAGGTAACCTTGCATTGAAACAGTGTAATAGGTTTTCTCCATCTGAGGTTCCTGTATTCTCATGAGATGATGAAGCAAGATTTGGTTCTGGTGATGAAGTAGCTCTAGAATATTTATGTTTTACTTTTCTTGACACAGTGGTGGTAAAACATTTACCCTTGCAGCAGCTGGTGGTTTTGACCTTGCAGCATCTAGTTTGCAATGGCAATTTGTCCCACCCCGTGCTGCTGGCACTCAGGGCTCAGTTTAGTTGTCTGGCCCTGAAGCTGCACTAGGAGCAGGTCAGGAATATGTAGCAACCGAGTCAATGGCACTGACAGATTTCCTGCCTTTTTGAGGCAAATGTATGCAAGAGGCCTCTTCAGACAATGAGGAAAGTTTGGTAAATTTCTGGAAAAAACAGAGCATGTGTTATCCCAGGTCACCATGAGACTTGTGTTCCACAATGTCCCTTGCTGCCTATAATACAGAGATTCCCTCTCTTCTCTGTTTGTTTTATCCTCTCTGCCTTTGGCCCCTCTCACTAAGTAGCCACAGCAGAGCACACTCGTGCTAAGGTGGCCAAAATATGATCACAGAAGGTCTCCTGAACTGAAGGCCTTTTTGGGGAAGTGAACCACAGTGGCAGAATAAGGAAACCCAGATTCCCAGCTATATGCTTCTTTGCACTGGCCCTTGTGGTACAAATGGATCTGAAGATAAGCATTAACTGGATCTCTGGGTACAAAGCAAACCTCTGCTGTCCTGGTACCTTAGTTTCACTGGAACTAAGGAAATAGGAAAACAGGCAAGTGCTCTGTGTTACGTAAAAGCACTGCTATTTGTGCATGAAACACTGCATAAACACAGAAGAATATTATTTATGTGATCTTTTTCCTATATAAACATGTGGATTTTTTTTAAAGAATATTTTAAAAAATACAGTTTGATTTGAACCCATAGTATCAGGGTTAGTTCAATCAACAGAGTTGTTCCAGATTTATTCAACAAACTATGATCAAAATCTCGCTGACTGTTGCTCTCCTGGAAAGGTGCATAATCTCCTTCTGCAGGATGCTTCCCTCACCTCTTTAAGTCTTAAGCTGCTCTGTTTTGAATTTGTAAGGATCAGATTATCAACACATTTATTCTTCCTCTCCAAATACGTGTCTCATAGTGAATAGTTGTTTCTTATATATAATAACCATATTCCATTGCGTTATGTGTAGTGGAGGGAAAAGTTCACAGAGGATTTCTGCCTGGAGGCAGGCTTCTTTATCTTTTACTTGGAATATTAATAGCACTTAGATTTTTCCAGGACTGGGAAGAGCTTTGGCTGAACCCCTTGGAACATAGACATCAAGGCAGGGGGGGTCAAAGAACTCATTACCACTTTTTTCAGAGCTGTGATTCGTTAGGTGAAAGGAGGCTAGTTCAGATCCTGTTATCAGAGCTTATCTAGCTGTCAAAATGGCTGTTCCAGCAACAGGAAGAGGCACATGCCATTTTAAAGGTGGAGAGAAGAGTTTAGCCCAGGTCCCCTCACAAAGTGAATTTTGAAGTAACTGGATTTGTGTTTCTCTCCTGTACATCAGAGTGACAGAGGATTCAAACATGGTCCAACTGGCTGTGCAGTCAGAAGTAACTGTAAGAGTAAATTGCAGTCTCTCCTTCTGGGCCTGCTTCAGTAAGATGCTAGAGTGAAGTCTGTAGGAGCTGCAAAGGAGCTTCAGATTCTCAAGTATTGTACACATATCCTTCGTGACACAGAAAGATAAGGAATGTGAGTTAGCCGACAGCAAACATGCATGACTACAAAGGAGAGTCCAAACCCACTGCCTCTGATGTGATACTAATGTATCTCTTGCTGCTGTTTTCCCCACATACCGAGGACACTGGGCGTACACCATCAAGAATGAAGCATACCACTTCATTTGTCAAGACCTTCCTTTTAGTTTAGTTTCTCATGCATGAGGTGCAAAAGCATTACTTGCTGAAGGGAAATGTTTTGAACCAAAGCACAGCTCATGTGCTTTGAATTAGTTTTCAATATTGCTAACCCAAAAATTGAAATTAAAACATTACACCTTGTTTACTTAAAAGTCCTAGTCTCCAGAGTTACTCACTGCGGAGTACTGGCTTCACTGGGACCCATTTGAAAGAAATGGACTAATCTATACTGTGGTGTAAAAGATGCCGTTCAGCACATGCAAGGTGAGACCTATTGTTACCCTTAAAGTTTTAAAAGATTCTGCACCAGGAATTAAAAAAACCAAAAAGATCCATGAGTCAGCCCATTGTCATGGGCATTCAGCAGAAAAAGACAAGAACTGTTTTTGCTGCTGCCAATCCCAGCTCCGCTTGCAGATAAAAGCTGAAAGTTAGAGTGGGAGGCACAGTTCCTACTCTGCATGTGTCTGGCTCAGGATACAGCTATCGCTATGCATGATAGTACTCAGGCTAGCTAATTTGGGGAAGTCTTGTCCCACACACAAACACAGCGTGAATTCCATTCTGAGACAGATGCACAGCTCCTCTGGGCGACAGTGTTTCGTGTTGAAAACACATTCCAGAAGTAGAGGAAAACACAGCATTTTTTACCTTGTGGTTGGCCTTTGGCAACTTGCAACCTGCGTGCTGGGAGCAGTTGAAGAAAGCTAGAGAGGTAACAAGGTGCACAATGACATAAAGGAAGCTTCCAGCATCTTATTTGCAACTCTTCCCTCCTTGCATTTTATGCTTCTAGCTCCTAGCATGAATTGCAGTCAGTGCAAGTTGGCATTTTCTTCTACATTGCTACTGGGTTTTTTTTCAACCCACTTTGTAAATTGCAATTCCACCTGCAGGTTTTTATTCAGAAAAGTAATTTTCTGCACATAGATAAGTTATCCCATTACTGTTATTCCAGACTGCTTCAGTTAGTATTTTGGGGCCTCTTAAAATTAATCCTCCACAGTGGAACCCGAAGCCTTTAACACTGCTATGAAAAACACCAGTAAAAAAACTCAATAAGCAAGAGTCACCCCTGTATCTCTCTGCTGACTTATGTGTAAGTTACCCTAGAGAATGATTTTGCTTTTTTTGAAAAGATCTGGAGTCCATGAAGGAGGAGAATTAACAATATTTTTTTAACCAGGAGACTGGGTTAACTAGGTGTATGTGCAACTCCTACTCAAGCAAACAGTTTTCCAAGAAGAGATGTCAAGTCATGAAAGTGCTGCCCACTTGTGTTGGACAGTGCATGTACCTAAGCTGATTCAGGTTTCATAAAACTCTGAATAAGCAAAACAGGGAGAAGTACTCTTGTACTCTGGTCATGTTCCCCTTTGGCGTTAGAAATGCTTGTGGTCTGCACAATTCCGAGAACTGTGTTTTATTTTGACCTTCATAATTGCTTTTTATGTGTTGCTTCTGAATAGTTAAGCTGCAATTCTTATGCCAATTTTAAATGTCAGGGCAAGTCAAATGGCCTCACATGATGTTACGTTACAATTCGGGGTGACCTGACTTCAGTAGAGAAGCAGCATGTGAGGTGACGAGTTAGCTGGTGCACAGAGAGTTTCCTGCCCCAGGATACAGCCTAGAGAGTTTGGAAGTACCTGTTGCAACTAAACTGACTCTCCCAATTGTATTCAGTAAGTAGCAAAACTCACTGGGAATGCAAGTGACTATGCAGGAGAGATGTCAGTGCAAAGAGCTGTCCCAGAGTTACAGCAGAATTCAATTGCTTGTCTAGTGACCAGGATTCTAAAACAAATTCTCAGTCTCTTGGTTTGTACATGCTTATGCTCCATGTTGATTCAGAAAACATGTTTCATAAAATCCTCTCTGGATTCAAACTCATAATCTGTCATCTGTCTACTTACAAAAGACCAGAGAGTATCTGCAGAACAGTTCCCAGTATGGTAAGTTTCTTAAGGCATCAGACCTCATGATTAATGTCATATTGTTTAGCACTTGATTGTTTTTATAAGGGTGGTTAATAAAACAGACAAACTGCAAAAAACAAGCCAGGCTGAGCGCCCAGTGTTTCTGCTTGATGTTATAAGCCCATCTTTTTCAGTAAATGACACTAGGTGATTCTGAATGTTGCAGTTTAAAAATAGTTTCTAAGTCAGCAAGCCAAGAGTCTGTAGGATTTTTAACAAATGATCTTTGCCAGATGTTCTGATACTAAAATAAGCAATAGTGAGAGTGTTAAGTTAAAGTACTAATAAGAATGGCCAGAATATTGTACAAGAAAGTATCTCATAGAGAGGCAATAAAAACCCACAGCCTCTTTCTGAGGTGCTGTGCAGGGTGCTAACAGAGCCTGCTGGGAGGTATGCAGCAGCATGAGCTGTGCCTACACACCTTCCTTGTCTAATGTACAATCTCCATTTTGGGAGCACATTCCGTTACCACTTCAACCTGTTACTGGTTGCAGATCAGTAACACTCGGCACAGTGACTTTCAGGAAGCCAAGACGCTTGGTCTCATTGTCCACAATGGCAAAGACCACCCAAACCCAACTGGTTTTCTTGTCTTAAAGGTCAGATGCCACATAATACTTTAATGATTATCATGCCATGACTGTACCGATTCTGATGTGGTTTTGACAGTCTGTTAGTGTCCTAAAATTGTCTGTTGGCAATTGTACCTGTACCTCCTGACTTTATCCAGGAAGATCCAAGTTGAAAACTTAATTGACCGTAGTAAGGCATGGATCCTAAAGCCGTTCCTCAAGTAAGTCACCCTACAGTAACATTTCCCAAAAGACTAGTTTGCTCATAGCCAGTTACTGCTTTTCACTTCCTGCACATAAATACTTTTACAGAAGTTACCACCGTTTCAAACACCAGGAACTGCCCATGGAATTTGTCTAAGCTATTCAAGGGATTAGTTGCAGATAAGTGATGCTCTTCTGCTCCATATCCAAGTAAGGGTAAAGCATCTCAGGACCAAGCTTTCATAACAATCCAGGAAGGAATAGTTGTAAACAGAAAAAGCTTAAAGATGGTGTTTCCAAAACTGACTGTGATCCATGTGACACAGCTTCTGTTACTCGCAGGAGACTGGTAAGCTCCAGAAGCCAGGAAGCCCTGGTCTGTGTACATAGTGTGGCTGCCCTCAAACCTTGGCCCTGGGAAACCTCAAGTAATGGGCAGACCATCAGGAACCCAGGCAGGTTTGGACTAGATGATCTTTCAAGGTCCCTTCCAATCCCTAACATTCTGTGATTCTGTGGAAAGTCTGTGACTGGGGTAAATTCCACTGAAACAGAAAATTTCCATTAAATGTCCATGATTTGCTAAATTAATTTCCAACTTTCTTTTGTGAGACTATCAGGAAAGCATTGGTGCAGCACTTCACACTAAGTTAGCATCCCTTCATGGCAATCTTTTTGCCATACATTTTCTTCACACGCCCTGTCAGATGGACCGTAGTTCATGGAATACGTGAACCATACCTACATGCAGTTCTGGTTCATACTGAACTTCTCTATCAGGCTGTACTACAGATCTGAATTGATACAAATCTTGTTTGTATAGATCAGCAGTTCCTCCTAGTACAAGCATCCATCTCAAACATAAAAGCAGCGTTCAAGCAAGCACCTAGGCTGAATTCTGAAGGAAACCTCTCTATTGGCTTCATTGAGGATTACTTTGTGTGTATGGAACGCCAGTGAAAAACAGCCTAGGTAGACAGCAGAAGCTGGACAGAATCCCATGTTTGGAAGAGAGGAATGCTTGGATATAATAATTCAAGCACATTGTTTTGAAGCTCCTCCCTTTTTGGTAGAAGTTGTATTCCATTGCCTGTTTGTAAAACCTGAAAGATTCCTTCAGCCAGGTTCAACCTTTAAAGCTTCTTACAGGATAAGTTCAAATCCACAGCAAGTCACATCAAGCCTAGGTTGCACTCTTGTGCTCTTAGCCCCTTGCCACTACCTAATGCTAACGGTGATGAATCAGTGCTATCCATACTGCTAACTCATGGTCTTACCTTGAACCCACTAAAATTGCAGGCAAATGTAAGCATAGCCTGTCAACTTCTGTATTGAAGTCTGAGCCCTTAGAGAATAAATGCCACCCACAGAAACAAAGACGCTTCCTTTTCAACTGATGCTGTAACATCTTTACCCTATATGTTTTATACTGCTCCCACTGACATGCTATGGATGCCAGAAAGAAAAGCTCAGATTGAACCCAGTTAATTAAAAGGATTCACACAGATGGTTTGCCTGGTACTTTACAGAAGCAGCTAATTAAAGCAATGTTAGTCAGCACCATTAAAATGCCAGATAAAGCTTTGGGAACAATCCTGATTAGGAAGCAAGGTTTACAAATAGAGCTGTGAGCAATGCAGTGTATTTGCAGTTAATTAATCGAATTCTAACATATCTGGACTAAGGCACAGAATAATGAATGCTGATATCAGTATTAATGCCAAGATTTTTTGAAGTTCAAGCCTGGCACTTATTAAAACAATCCACAATGACTCTAATTTCACATTCTACAGGAGAATATGGTACCATGAGGGAGTCGGAACTCCTTTAATTAGCCATGATTTAAAGAGGACTAGAAAAGAAACCAAGGCAAGTCCTAGTGGTGGAAAGCCAGTCACACACTAGCAAAGAGAGAGAGAGAGAGAGAAACTGCACCAGACAGAAGTTATATTTAGACATGCAATATAAACAAAGCTTCCTTGCAGTTTTAGACAGATGCTGTGTTTGGAGAGGATCAGTCACGCTCTCCAATGTGCTCTCTCCGATATATGGCTGTATATATTTTTTCGCAGTAACAGTTATGTGGCCTTGATCTGAAAACTTCTAAACCTTATTTTATGCAACCAAATAGGCGCATTCACTTAATGTGCTAACAGATAATCATATGCACAGGGATGTGTAGCATAAGACCTAAATCATGGTTTTATTTCCTGTGACTGAAACTGACTTTTCTTATAATTATTTCATCAAATAATACTTCAAAACAGCAACAGAATTTCATCCCATATTCCAGAGACAGGCAGATGTATGTGTGTTTTGGGCTGTACATTACGATTTAGCTGTTATAGCCCTAACTTCTATGATCAACTTAAAAGAAATACAGATGAAAACAACTATCTACTGCAACTCTCCACTGTCATTTTCCAAGCAATAATAGTTTCATCATCCTCCTTCCCTTATTTAGAAGCCACAGTTTAAAGGCCTTTGGTGATTTCACAGTGATCTGAGCAATGTGGCGTATACCAAGGTAAATCTGCATTAAAATTTACTCTCTTCATCCAGTACTCTTAAAGAGTCACAACTCAGGTATTGGGCTTTGCATATGTCAGACCACAAGCCAAACACTGCTTTTGGACAGGCATCCCATATGGGCACAGCAATGTCCTGCAGAGTCTGCATGAACAGGGCCTCGTATCCAGACAAGAACCATCTTCTCCTTTCATTTCTCCTTTCATTTTAATTTCTTTCCAGTTCTACTGCTCTTCCAGTTGCCCAGGGGGCAAGGGGATAAGTAAGGGTTTGGCAACCTCTCTTTCTGCTTTCCATGAGGTGACTCTCAGAAAGCCCAAGAAACTATGGTGACATAAGTTTTGGGAGGTAGCACAGTCCTGACAAGTGCCTCTTTATTAATGTTTTCCAATATTTGTGCCTAATGGGACAAATACTGAATTTTCTGCTGATGCATCTCAATTAGAGCATACACCTTGCCATTCCAGAACGTGTAAGGTGCTAGCAATGTGCTAGTAATAACTAGCAAACCTTAAGGAAAGTGCCAAAAGCACTGCATTTCTATGCCAAGCACAGGTGTTGTCAATGCTCTGTGCTATTTATAAGATTTTGGAAAGGTATCGTTAGACACTCTTGATGGCACTGAAATAATGATGTATTTGGTGTTTCAAAGGAGGAAGTGCAAATACCACATCTGTCTCTTGAAGAGAAATTAAATGTTAGGCAGAGATCTCAAACTTGCTGACTTCTGCCATTCTGCAGAATGTTCTTTGCTGAGCCACTAGACTCTCAAATACTGTAGTACATGTGTGTTCTACACCATGATTTGACATTTACCATTCAAAATACTATTAATATTTGATGGACCCATGTAACTGAACATATGCCTTTATGGGAAGCTCAAAATGTCAGTGTTTAATACCAGTGCATGCCAGCAGAAAACTGCTCTTTCACTTGAGCTCCTGACTGAAAAACATGCATTCTGCGGCAGCACAGCTTCACAAAAAAGTCTCACCAGGTTTATCTGATAGTTGATGAAAGGGGCTACAGCGAAACTTGTATTTTCAGGTATCTTTTACATGAAAGTCCAAACCCACTGAATGAAATTTCAGCTGCATTCCTAGAAATTTGCGATGATTCAAGCTCCAGAGAACAAACACTCCACTGTTACTTCCATAGAGCTCTTGTTCAAAATGCCTCTTCCCATGCTGAGATGCTAAATTCATGTGAATGTAAATGTACAGTGCCAGATTCACTGCCCAATAGATATCAAGTGGCTTACATTTCACAGGTAAAGTATAATTCCTTTGCACAGTTTGTCGACTGCTAATAGTTAAACAATCTAGGGGATGTTTTTGCATAAGGTATGGATAGCTTTATGTCGCAGAAGAAAATTTAACCCATGTGGTGCAGAACTCGATATGATCTTGAGCTGAAACAGGAGGTTTCAGGGTTGAATTGACACTGCCATCTTGTGCACTTTGTCATATGCACTCATTTGCACATCTGATTTAAAATACATGTAAGAGAAAAATCAGCTTTTGGGTGGCTTTTGATGTCTGCCTTTGACAAGTTTTGCCCATTTTGAAAACAACAGCAGCAACGAATTGTGAAGGCCACTAGGAACAAACACTTACAAGGTACATAATTTTCTCTTGACACAGTTCCATCATCTGTATCACCATTTCTCTTCCAGAAGGTTTGTGCCTGTGGATGGCATGGAAATGGCAACACACGTGTCCTATGGCACAACCTGCTAACCTGCAACTAAGTCTTCTATGGGCTACAACACTACAAAACATTAATAAAATGATACCAGTACTAAGAAGGGGGAAACCACTCTAGAACAGTGCTACTGATAGTGAGATTCCCTGTGTATATAGGATCTAATGCCTCCTACATTAAAGCATGAAAATACAAGTGGGCACGTAACTGCACCTGCCTATCCTAATACCAAATGCTGCAGCAGACAGAGCAAGAGTAAATACATCAGCATGAGAGATGGCCACCAGTGCTGTCACTGCAGTTGATCATCAACATCCTAAGATTAACTGGGACAGTCAATTCAAAGTGTGAATTTTAATAATTCGGCAAAATAGCCGCATGAGAATAGCACTTATACTTTGTGGCATGACAAAACTTGTCCTTTTATAATAAAGAGAAATGACAGAGAAAGGAAGCTTTTTCTCTCCTGTTTTTGTGATACCGCGAGTTGTTAAGAACATTTGCATGACATGTTCCTTTCCCATTGCTTCCAGAAGACTCCCTTTTCTCAGTAAGCAGCAAAATCACTGGGAGATCCTGTGAATACAATGGCACCACCTACCATCATGGTGAAATGTTTGTGGCAGAGGGGCTTTTCCAAAACAGGCAAGCAAACCAGTGTGCCCAGTGCAGCTGCTCAGTAAGTAACATGATTTGACAGAGCCCTGCTCTGGCTATGCTTCATTTCTCCTTTCTAGAAGACACAACACTGAAATACAAGCTATATGTAGCAAAAGCTGGGAATTGAGAATTAATGCTGAAACTCATGAGAGTGCTCAGAGCCAGTCTGCAGCACCTGGTAAATGCCAGGCTACCTCTTACTCAAACACAGCAGACAAAGCTTACCCTGTCAAGCATCTGCTGTAAGTGAGCTTACAGTGCAGAGGCAGCAGGTAAAATATTTCTGCTTGGCATATATAGAATATTTCACTTCATCCTGACTGGAAAATACAGCACTAAGGCACTGGCTGAAACTGAATTCATTTGGACTGAGCTGATAAGTAAAGAGCCCCACAGGCTGGGAGCAGACAGCTCTGTAAACTGGCACTGGGCCACAGAGATGTCACCAGTTCAAATCCAGTATATCTGAGCAGTCACCCAGTGACTCTTCAAAGCCAGTGTCTGAACCAAAACATCCCCCTCAATACAAACAGCTCTTCAGTATCAAGTATTGGCAATTCCAGACCTCCTTTGATCAAATCATCATAATATTCTACAATAACTACAAATTTCACAGGCCAAGTACAACAGACTTTATGACTCTCAGTTACTGTGAAGCTGTTCCTCCAGTTCAGTGGTAAGATGCAATGGGGCAGGTGGAGGGTGGAGGGGATGGGATGCAAATTTACACTGCATGATTTTAGTACCAACAATGCCTACAATAATTGCAGTTCTCCTCACATACTTTCACCTCTTCCCATTTCCCTTTCTTTTTCTAAAGAAAAAAAACCTTCTTTTGTGCGACAACAAATTTTTAAAAAGCTGTTCAGACTTTTCATTGGTCTAATATTCTGCTTTTGCATATTAGAATGGTATTTATGCAAACACACATACTAGATTTAAGCGTGTTCATAAAAAAATGCGTGTACAGTACCAGATGAATTGATGACTCCTAAATTCTCCTTGTGTTTTACTGACAGGAAGGAAATGTGTACTGTGGGTTGAAGACTTGTCCCAAATTAACTTGCTCTTTCCCAGTTTCTGTTCCAGAGTCCTGCTGTCCAGTTTGCCGGGGTAAGTTCGAGTACAACCACACAAGGACAGGCTCTGAATTTATTCCTTCTCCCGTCAGAGCCCTGTCTGTGCACCAGCACTGTCACTCAGAACACTATCTGCAAGTTTCCCATCTACTTACAATCCAATGCATGTTAGGAAATTAAACCTCAAATTCCAGCAAGGTAATGTTGCTACCTTTGTTTTCCTAAATCAAAACAAGGAGAGAATGCACCGATGATAAAGTTGCTTCCCCATAATGAAGTAAAGCAAGGCTTCAAATGCTACACTGAAATAGCTGCCCTTGCTCTGGGGAGAAAAGCTTTGTAATAAAAGACGAACTTCATCTGACAGGTTACCAGACCTGTTCAAGTTACGCAAGACACAAGAATTTCAATTGAGAGGGTAAGGCAAATTACTCCAGTTTAAATTAGGTGTCAATCTATGCTCAGGTGACTTCAGTATTTTACTAGCAATTGCATTTTAAATCCTGTACACATAGGGAACTTGTTTCTAGGGGGCTTCCCAGCCTTTCTGAATGTCTAAACCTAAATGTCAGTCTAAAAGCCTGAGAATTTCTGAATGTATTTTATCTCACCACTAATATTGTGGCATTTGAATCACCACTTCTAGGGTATCTAAGCACCTATGGCCAGTTCTCAAAGATGCCAGTAAGTGCCTGAAGGTACCTGTGGTTTTCAGAAGTGTCACTCTTGATATCAGTGATACCAGGCTGCTTTGAAAAACCCTCCTGCTTGCACCTTTGTGCACCTGTGTCCTTTTGAGATTCTGCTTGTTTGAACTCAGTACTACTGCATGATAAAATAAGGAGTATTACGTTGTCAGTTGTGTAATTTTGCCTATGGTGCTAGAGTTGTGAAACACAAACCAGCAGAGTCCCACAGTCCCTGTCCTGAGGAGTTTACTGAGTACACACGCTGGACCAAAAGCTCTGAGTGGTGAAAGGGCTGAGCCAAAAAGAGACTGCTTCAGAGTGCATCAGTGCTTCACAGTGCGGCAGGATGCAGAGACAGTGCAGCCTGCTTTGAGAGAACAAGTTCCTGCATAAAAGCTGTGTAGTCATGTCAGGGCAGCAAGCTGTCTAAGCTACTTAAACTGCAGAGATGCAGTGATAATTAACTTCAGTGTGGCACTACGTAGGACCTGAACAAATCTCTCGGCAGGGCAACGCTGTGTGGTGCATAAATACATCAGCTCAGTCAGAGTGAGGATGAGGATCTCTGCATGGAGACTGTTGCTTGTTCTCTGATGCTTTGCCATGTTACTCCTTGGCATTTCGACAAATCTTGAAACATTTTGCCAGGCAAACTGCTTATAAAACTTTCTCCGGCAGGCAAGGTGATAGGCCTGGCTTCCTAGAGTGAAATACTGTTTTAAATGTAATACATTGAGAGCTCATTAAAGTAAATGCTTGCTAATTGTCTGATTCCTGGTATCTGTTCCCTGATAGTTATTTGATCTCTATTTGAAACCAACCTCTTCCAGTTACAGAAATCAAACTGCCTTTCAGAGTGTGAAGAATCAGACACAGCTATGCTGTGAACTTAGCCTTACGCTGGAGAAATTGGTTGCTTCAGCCAGAGAGAGAATCACTAATGAGAAATAAGTTAATTAGCATTCCCATAGGAGAGGTGAGGTTTAATTGAATTATACAGTAGAGACAACCTAGTATGTCCACTGATGCAGTTTTTTTCATGTATTCCACTGTCTGTTATTTTAAAATGTTAAAATTATAATTTATCTCATAATCAACTTTGTCCTTTTCAACATGGCATGAAATGCAAACCTAAACAAAAAGTTTGCATCAAGAGCTAGCACAGCTCATGGGGAAGAAACTGTGAGTCAGTTTCTGCTCCCCGTATGCGAAATATATTAACAGAATATATTAAAATTTGCTGATTTTCCTATTCATTCCTCTGCTAATGACTAGAGAAGGCTCCAAGCACTATGGTTCAGATGCTGATTTATGTCAGGATCCAACTTCCCCTTAAGCTAAGGGGAAAGTTCTCATAAACTGCGTAGGGGATAAAATGCTAATACATAGACTGCCCTCAAGTAGTGGATCCATGCTGGATCTGGTTGAGTTAAATCTGGATGAGTTAACTCCAGAACTAGAGCCATACCTGCATCAGCACCATGGCTCTCCCAAGCCAGTGACACACACTAGTGCTCCTGCAGCAGCTTCCTGCTTCGAGGACCCCAGCCCATGATCTCTGCCATTAATGTGAGGCTCCCGATGCAGTGATGCAGCTCTGCAGTGCTCGGCACACCTAGAGCTAGGCTTTGAGCCACCAGCAACACAGTTTTATCTGTACCTGTATCTGAATTCCAAGGCTGGAATAAATCCCGAGCTCCCCTCCACACTAAATGATTTCTCCTGCTCTTGTACCAGTTTTCCGAGGATCAGGTATTGGTTCAAGTTCTATGGCTTGTCTTATCAATGAACACCTCTAACTAGATCTCTAAAAACTTCTGAAGGCCACGTTCCTCTCTCTGGCCTAAACTGATTTTTCCCTGCTATGATTTCCACTGTAGCTTATGCTTAGTTATGTTTGTATTTATGAAGTTGTCTTTACAAAGAAAACAGCTGGACACTACTCCTGAATAGAAACTGAGGGTTTCTTCTTTCCAACTTTCCTTTCCATGAATCACACGTTTGGCTGTGGGAAACCAGAGCCTGGCTCTGCTAGTCCCTTACATTGATTCTCAAAAGCATTCATCACTTCTGCATCACATGCACAAGTCGCAAGTGCTCCAGAAAAACCTTTTCTCTTTTAAAAGGCAAGTAGAATGTCCTTACTTTGTTATGAGTATCCCTAGTGCTATGAGCCTTATTCTGTAGCACTTTTATTGGCCTGATTCAAACAAGCCATGCTGAATGTTTAATACTCTCTACATGCAAATATAGGATCCTGTGAGCTTAGATGGGATCCAGTCTTTGTGGGACAATTTCCCATACATCCTGCTGTATCTCACTGCACGAGCCTGTCTTCCTGGAAGAGTTGCTGGTTTGTGTCTAATGAGTCATGCACTGAGCGCGGCCATCACTTCTATTTATGAAACAGTCTATCTTTAACAAACAGATGAGAGCACCTTCCTGGTTCATAATCATACCTGGGGGTGAATCGTGACTTAGCAATTTTAACTAAAAGAAGCATAAATCAAAGGGAAAGAACAATCATATGGATAGGGGGACAGTGAATTTGCAGGACAAAACGTGGCTTACTTTTTTCTTCTTATATGTAATACAATGCTATTTATTAATGGCTACACTTCAGAGCTGACTACAAAAATGTAGTAATTCAGGATTCAATTCTCAGTCAAGTTACATATCAGTTAAGCAACAGAAACTGTGCTTGTGGGTTCCCTCAGCCCACAGTAACAGAAGGTCACAAAATTGAGCCTTTCTGCAAGCTAAGCTAAGTCATGCCTCCTCATCTTTGCCTGAGATCACATAGAAAATGCTCGCTGGAAATTACCTTGCCCATAGCATATTGTTAAGTCGCATAAATCTGACAGTAAATCTTCATCCTGAGTTTGCATAACATTTGGGAAGGGATCTTCTTCCTTTTGGTCTCTAGAGAATCTAGTACAATAAAGTCAGACTGCAGACTGACACTGGTTGCACTGATGCAACCTCCAGCCTGAATTTAGCTGTAAAGCTGGATGAGACTCTTCCCCTAAGTATCTCCCAAGGTGTTGGACAATGGCCCCCCTAACTGATCCTGCTCTGCTTCAGGAGATGGAGAATTATCATGGGAACATTCCGACGGAGATATCTTCCGGCAGCCAGCCAACAGGGAAGCCGTAAGTGTGATCTACAGTTTAAAGACATTTTCCTGCTGTGCTGCATGTGCCAATACATTGGGGAAAAAAGAGAAAAGGATGATAACAGGTCTGAATACCTACTGCTTCATCCTGGGGTCTGTGAATCTAGCCCAAAACAGCTTTCATCCACTTCTGCAAACCCCTTAAAGAACTCATCTTGAATTAGTGAATAACACTAAATTACAAACTCCCATGAGCTCCTGCAGGCTTTGGATTTGGTCTTTGCTGTATATGCTCTACAAGAATAAAATTCTACAGCATTTTGCTTGCTATGCAAGCATCATTTTAAAATCATAAGTGCCAACACTAACTTCCCAGTTGACATATACACACATATATTTACTTTAGGGGTTTCACTGCCTCTAAGGCTGAGTATCCATTAAGAAGTTACTCCTCGAGTGATGATTTTTATAACAGCATTTGGAGAGAATATGAAGAGCTTTTAAGCATTAGGTGCACTACCTAAATACATGAACCAACGGGTCTTTGGATTAGTGAGAAGAATCAAGCCTTATAAAATAACTGCTCTAATAGACACTACTCCTTCATGCCTGTGGGTATTTTGTAAAATAATTCTCTGAAAACAGTGGTTTTGTTTTAAAAATCATGCTGCACGCTACTACTGCTACTACTTTCCTTTGCAAATAAAATGAGACTTCCCAGTCTGTAAGACTGATTCTAGTAAGGTTCTGCTCAGTCTGTGCAAGGCTAAACCAAGGCTAACCCTGGCCTTGCATGAGAGTTTAAAGCTGCAAGCAAACAAGAAGCCAGACAGTCATTCTGGACGTGCTCTGCCACTGGAGCCCCAGTAGAAAGCAGTTTTGATGAGGAGAACTAGACAGGCTTACAGTTCTTCTCATCTAACTTTAAAGTAGGGTAGACAGCAGTAAAGTAGGTATCCAGCTCTGAACACCATTCTTCATACACAGAGCGGAATAGGCACTTCTGGGTTATGATTGATCTCCTCATGATACAGAAATCCACAAAAGGTCAGGTTCTAAAATTGCCTCTCTGTCCATTGACTTGATTAGGGACTACAGACAACCAGCTTAGATAAAGACACCTACACTGACATACACAATCTGGTGAGATGAGTTACAACTACATATGTGTAGGTGACTTCATCACCATATTAACTATCATCAAAACCTGAATGGCCTGGTATGGTGCCATTCATTACACTTAATGCTGTTCGATGATGGTGGCAACGCTCTCATCGCCTTCTAGCGCAGCCTCTTTCCCCATGTTCACTGGAACGAGACATTTACTTTCCTGCTCTCTTTCTGTCTCCAGAGACACTCACACCATCGCTCCCACTACGACCTGTCACCCAGCTCTGTGAGGCAGGTAGTCAACATTCCACGATTTCCCAGTGCCAGGAGTAACCGTGGAGTTGTACCGGATCCCCAGCAAGCTTCAGGAACAATAGTGCAAATCGTCATCAACAACAAGCACAAGCACGGACGAGGTAAAGACAAGTAATTCTTATAGCATTACTAGGTCAGGAATCAATCACCTATAGCTCAAAAAGACTTCTCAAAATATACAGCAGAATCTTGGAAATTCACACTGGTATCAAGAGACCCAAAGCAAATCAGGGAGGCAAAAAGCAGTAAGCTACCAAGGATGCGAAATCAGCTCTCAACTGAGATCAGTTATGCTGACACATCCAACAGAGCATTTCACTCTGCAAAGGCACCACACTATTGTTTTGCTCTCTGAATTACGTTGTGGGACTATGCTACATAATTCTGAGAACACATGCAGCAGCTACCAGGGAAGTGAGTGCCTTGTGCTATGAAGGACACCATGATGCCTTTAGATTTGTTAGCTTGTTCACGCAGTGACTTGTCCACTAGGAAATTGGTTTTGGGCATTTTCTTTACACTGTCTCTTGTTTTGTGACTTTACTAGCTGTAAACAGCATATGTTTAAACGGCCCCACAAATCTCAGACTGTGAAGCTTTGCCATAGTATCGGGAGGTTTTCTGCCTCCAAGGCTCAGCAAATTATTCTCAAGACACTATCATGACTTCCCCCACCTTCAGCTAGTTGTCTGAGACAGTGGGATGCAAGGGGTGCTTTTCCTCCTCCATGACTAACACAAGAGGCAGAGTAGGCTCGTAGCCTGTACTGGATGCCTGAGCTGTAAAGAGGCAAAGTTATCCAAGGTAATGAATTTCACTCTAAGAATTCTTTAGTGCCTTCTGATAATATAACATAGGACACACTACATTACGGGGACCGCAGAACTTGGAGTCAAATCAAGGC
>NW_010297647.1:66843-75541 GCF_000700745.2 Antrostomus carolinensis | reverse complement strand
TGCATTACAGGAAGGACAGAAATAGAGGTAAAGTGTCAGTTCTCCAGCGAGTAGGACAGCAGGTTTTGTACAATAACGAGGGTGGGATGCTCAGTTCCCACAGTGGGTGTACCTCAGTAAACAGAGGTCTGCAGGAATGGGCCTAAGAAGGCATAAAAGAAATAGCTGTAAAAAATGCATGTTCAGAACAGCATCTATCCACAAATACCAGTCAGAATGCACTTAGGAACTGCCCACAAAGAGTTAAAAGCCCCTGTATTAGGGCCAACTAATCTTTTAAGGTATTAACTAACAGAAGGAATGTTGGCCATAGGATCTTTATTATCCACCTGAACAAGCATGAAAAAACATTCAGATCATGCCAGTGTTTTATGCTGAATCTAGGAGCAGGAATCTCCATGCAGTGCAGTATCTTTGACATGTAATTCACACATGAAGACATCATCAAAGCAATTTCTAACTGATTTGTTTCAGCAAATAAAGGGCATACAGATGAACAGCATATTTCTGGATGCAGTATATAGTAACTGCCAGAACTTCAGACACTCACTGCCTGGAGAGTGTCTGAGAGTTCCCCATGATGGAAACAGGAATGCTGACCATGTGTTTTCCTTTGTTCTTGTGCAGTTAACAAGTGTTTTATTAATTAATGCACACGCCCCTTGAGACGCATTTCAACAAGTTAAAAAATAAACACACAACAGTTCTCTTGACAAGCAAATACTATGCAGTTGCATGGATACAGATCTATTATTCTAAACAGGAAAAGCACTAAAAACAGGGCATCAGAGAACTAGAAGTTATTTACCTTATGTTGGCTTCTACTGGAGGCTTCATCTGCTACCTCAGAGTAATTATTTAACTGTTCTGTGCTAAACAAACCCTTAAAACAGACAAAATATGTAGCTACACACTGTCATGTATTATTCCTTCCCCTGTCAGGGAGAAATAATGAAATATTTATGTCCATAAAGGATCTGCAGAACTGTCTTGTGAAAAAAAATCCACATAAGCATAAATGTAATTATTAATACAGTATTTACACACGTAAGAAGTCTGTTGAGCAGTTGAGTACTTACCACTTTTCTCATTTACAGTGTTTTCTCCCATGTTCTTAGTATACAGATTAACACTTTATTTGCTTTTATTTGAGAAACAAAACTGTTTCCTACCTCTAAAATAAAAACGTGCCTTAAGAAAGAGTTAAAAAGTAGCAAATTATAAACCAAATGATAGCATAACCCTGTGAAAGACAATCCATTGCAAAGAACACTCCCCATAAATCTCAGTAACTCAGTAAAGTATAAGCCAGTTGGTCACATCTGTAACCAGTTAGATTTAAATTTCAGATTACAGATAAAAATTAAATTGCTTTTGAAAGTTACAGGCAAAATAAGAACATACTTTACAAATAAAAGCATTAATAAAAATGATGGCATATTAGAAGAATTGGAAATATTTACAACATATCCCAGCTTTGCTTTAGTTGCTTTTAGAAATCAGGCAGTGCCCTTTCTTTCACCTTGTTAGGATTAGTTTGCATTTTTCTTTGTGTTTATAAAACATTTAAAAAGAAAAGAGTAAGGTTTATAGGACAAATGCAAACATGGTGTAAAGTGATATAATTCCCATTAACTGCTGGGTGACCCAAACTGGCTTCCACTAGGCATGGATTTTTCCACCCTCCTTGTGTCAGTTGTATTTCTCTGTCTCCCAGGGGCACTGATGAATAAATATTCTGAGGTACTTAGATGCAATTGGAATTAAATTTCAGTCCTATATTTCATGTTAATGTTTTCTTGTGATTCCAAAAGCCAAATGTCTCTATATACCTATAGACATGTAAATTTCCACAAAGGCCATTCAACTTTGTTTTGCATCATTCCCTTGCTTTGTTCTGTGTTGTGCAGCAGGAACTCTCATGGAAAAGCAATAATTGGCCCAGGTGGCACTGATCCATCCTGCTGATAGCATGGCTCTCACTGCAAAAGCCGTGTTCAGCTAATGGTAAGAAAAGTTGTGCAGGTGACTCAGTAGCAAATGTCATGATCCTGCCATCTGCAGATTTCATTCTAGAAGCCAGAGCCAATGTAGCAGGCTGTGTCCTGTGTGCGGACTGAGGTTAGGAGAGGAAGGAGGAGCGAGTTTTATAAGCTGGTTAATGATGCACAACTGAAATGCATGCACTGCTCTCCTCAAAACAGTGAGGGATACCAGTGTCAGCAGAGTTGGAATGAAGGCAAAACTACTTCGAAAAGGGTGATCAGTGACTCGGACTCATTTTAAGTAGCAAACTCCAAGTTAAAGTTAACAAGCAGAGAAATGTACCAGAGACACTAACAAATTATGCATAGAGACATGGCTTTAAACAAATTAATCAAAGGAATATTCATAGAGAAGTAGCCAGTGAACATACCTTTTCCAGTTGTACTTTTGCTTCCTTTTCTCTTCTTTCGTAGTTTGTGTTTCAAATGGCAAAACGTACTCCCATGGTGAATCTTGGCATCCTAATCTCCGGGCCTTTGGAATCGTAGAGTGTGTGTTGTGCACCTGTAACATCACCAAACAAGAATGTAAGAAAATTCATTGTCCAGAACAATATCCCTGCAAATACCCTCAGAAGGTAGAAGGAAAATGCTGTAAAGTCTGTCCAGGTAAAACAAAGCTGATCACAGACCACCTTTTCACTGTGCATGTTAAGGGGCTCGCCTCAAGCCTTCTGGTCACAATAAGACCTGATGAAAATAGCAATAGCTGTGCCCGCTGTTCTGATGTGTGTGCAGAGGTCTCAACGTGCCTGACCAGCCCTGCTCTTCACTGCTGTTCCTCAAAACGGGGGGGCTTGCTGCCTGGGGCACGTATCTTCTGATCACTCACTGCCTTCCTCTCTCATGGTAGCATGACTTCCTGACGCTTGTTTCCAAAGAGAATATTACAGAAACATACACAGAGAGTTCATTACTGCTTAAAAGACCATCCCATCCTTCCCCCACTGCAGTGCCCACAGAACCTTCAAACCATTTTCTAGCTTATGAATTTGTATGGAGATAATATAATTTCTGCTTTTTAAAATGTACCAGAAGGACTCAAACCCCCCCGATTATAAACTGATTACAAATTGGTTGGTGTCAGTTATGTAACTTAATCCTTGAAAGAAATACTAACTTACCACAAACTTAGCATCATTTCTGTGCTGCAAGAATGATTAAACTTACGCAGACATAACTAAAGTCAATGCCTAGAAACAGTGAAGAATCTGCTAAAATGAGTCTGCTGATGGTCTGCCAAATGACCAGCCATGTTGTATATGATGTAAAGGGTAAAGGAGTGTCCAGTTCCCTTCTGTGCCTTTAAACTTCTTTTCTAATCTGCACGGCCCATTTCTGTGTTTGTTTGGTGATGCATTGGGCAGAAATGCTCTGAGGAAATTAGTTGTTCAGTTGTATACAGAAATCCTTCCTTGAATGCACACCTCCCATTTTCTCTTGCCAGCCTTGCTTACTGGGCAAAAGCACAAGGCAGTGGCAGTAGGTAGGCAGGCAGGAGGTGTGTGTCTAGATCCACTTGGATACTCATGAATCAAAGATCCACAGCTTTTATTGGGCTCATTCGAGATGAAAAGAGTCAGCAAAACGTGGCTAGCCAGCTTCAATAGACAATTCAGTAGCAAAAAGAAAGTTACTGTCTTTTTCTTTGAGGTTCTATGTGCTGATTTTTAAGAGAGCTGAACCTCTTCCTGCAGTCTGTCTTGTATATATGGAGAAGTATTAATTATTAGGTTTTTCCACAAACTGCAGTTTTTCCACAAACTGAGTTGCATCATCTCTCTTACATTCTTGTCCAACTTCCAATTACCAACAGAATAATTACATTTTCTACTTATATGCTCTATGACTTTACCAGGTGGGCAAGAGATAACATGCAGTGTGGCTAGCCTAGGCTTGCACTAGCCAGCTGGCTGCTGCTGAGCAAGATGCAAACCTTGTAGGTTCTACCTGCCCTTTCCCTCAGCAAAGCATTAATTTGGGTCTCTTCACTCTGTCTAAGCACCAGTTTTCATTTAGTTATTTATTACCCCTGAGACTTCTACAGTTATTTCTAATATGCTTGGAAAGTGGACAACAGGTTCAAAAATAGTGAGGAGTCTCATAGACCACATGGTCTTACACAGCTCACTTCCTTATGAAACTGGATTGTAAATCTGAGTATGGTCCTGCCACCACAGAGAGGCCATCAGCACCCAGCAGAAGAGAAAACTTAAATGCCTGGGGCTTAGGTGGAGATGGATTTGAGGGGCCATAAAAGTGAAAATTGTACTTTTTAACTAAAACTGCGTGGCTGTCAGTGCCAAGTAAGTTCTGGAGGACTTGATTACAGCTGTAGTATGTGTTTTGGGCTTTTTTTAAACAGAAGAAGAAGTGCCAAGTCAAACCTTTGACAACAAAGATTACTTCTGTGGGAAAGAGACATTTCCCGTCTATGAATCCATTTTCACAGAGGAAGGAGAAACCATCAGAAAAATTGCAGTAGAGACTGAAAAGCCATCTCAAATAGAAGTACATGTGTGGACAATTAGAAAAGGTGAGTTGAGCAAGTTCTTTCTTTAAACAGTGTATCATCTTCCATTAAAATCCCAGGACAATTTTCAAACCCAGGCACCTTGAGACTGCTGTTCTGGCTGTTTAGGATATCGCTATGACAGCCACTTCCAACATACTCAAGTTTTGCTGTACAAATCCATTAATAACACACACACAAAGCTCTAGTTTTGCAGACTCCTACCCTTCATTATGAGCAAAAGCATGATGACAAACAGGTTGTCAGTAGTGCCCTGTGTAATTTATTGCAGAGAAATGGGTAGCAGGGTTTGAACCAAGTGTCAGGAGGTTCTTATTTAGTATGGACCAAAAAGCTTTCCATAGAAATCCATCTGCCCTATCTGCTACACCCATGATGGTCTAGAATATGGAAAAAAAAATGTGTTAAGGATGGAAACAGTATCTTTTACTAGACTAACTGGTAAAACTGGAAAAAACAGAAAAGCATTCAGAAGCCCAGGCACTTCTGCAAATCCTGAGCTTTTAGTGTAATAAAAATTACCTCCAGTCTCCTAAAAATCCTATCTACTTAATCTACTTTAAGAAAAAAGCCTGTGATCCTCATAGGAAACTGTACATGATCCTGAAGTACATGTACATACAGTACATGAAACTGTACATGTACTGTATGATCCTCATACAGTACAGCCCTTTACACAGAAAAGATACATCTCTAGAATGCACTTTAAAGCACAAAGCCAAGCCCAAAGTGTGAGCAGAAAAAGTCACAGAGGATCGGGTGGTTAATAACTACCGTGTGTGTTCAAGGAGCCACAAAGCCTTATGATGATTTGACACTGATGTTCTCTGCTAGCTCATGACAAGCAAAATGGTGTCTGACTGCAAAATGATACTGTTTTTCTCCAAGACACTGGGATTTTGGCTTCTGTTGTAATCTTAGATTTACTTATACTAAGGAAGGGGTTCAGCTATACTGAATTCTAATTCTCACATCCCTCACAAACTCTCTGCAATCATAAATCCACAGAGGGATTTACAGGGGAGTAGCAAAAAACCAGGGGGGTGGCAAACAAACAAACAAACAAAAAGAATAGGCTGAAAATCTGCATAACTGGTAAGGATTATTTCACAGTGACTCAACATGGCAGGAATTCTACATAAAGGCAGGACAGCAACCCGGGTTTAGAACAACAAGCACATTTCCAGTAACGTGCAGTTCTCATTTCTTTGCTGAAGGGATTCTGCGCCACTTCTATGTTGAAAAAATGTCCAAGAGAGAATTTGAAGAACTTCCTTACTTCAAGCAGATAACAAGGACAACCCCTAGTAAGTAAAATTCTGACCTCTTTAGGTTTCTCTTCTCCATATAATCATAGCTTTGAAAAACATTCTCTTTTACTCAACACAAACAGGTGTACTAAGTTTTCTTCCAGTACATGGCTCCAATCTTTTATAAGTTTAGATTTAAATAATCAAAATACAGCAATTTAAAATATCGATACATATAACAGTAGTTCATGTCTATGCTGTCTTAAGTCTCTTGTATTTTGGTAAAATATTAGATAGGCTGTTTTTCTGCCCACAGTGCCATAAATCTGAAATATGACTGATTTTAACATAGCAGCACAATTTGGATTTAAGTAACATATCAAGTTACTCCAATTTTTTAGAAAGTTATTTAGAAGGGAAAAAAATTCAGAGATTATGAAAGGAGTTCTACTACCTACATACATGCTACATTTGAAAGAAGCCTCTCCTATGTTCTTAACAACATCTTCAATATTGTTACTTGTAATATAGTGTTCTAGTTACCAGGACAGTGGACATTTCTATTAACATTGTAAAAAAATGTACAGAAATATTAATAACCAGCAAACACAGTTTGTATTACACACAGGCAGGCAGAGTTCACAGTGCGTGAAACACTGTGACTTGTTGTTTCCCAACTTTTAAATGCTTTGGTTTACCATCAGAGTTAAATTTTTCACATCATTCTGTCACAAAGCATGGTGTCCAACATCATAAATGGTTGAATAAGTAGAGTCAACTTACAGTACTACTTAATTAAATAAAAGAATAATATTCTGGTCCTTATTATTTTTAAGTTATTTTGCATGGAATATGTTACGTGATTGTAAGATACTTTGAATATTTTCCATGGGAGGACTGGAAATTCTCTCTTTGACCATTGTGAATCAGTTGGTCTGGAGAGTGCTCATAAATGTCTTTGAAGTTCCCCATGCCCTTTTCTAAGTCAGTATCTGTCTCCTTTGTATTTTTGTTTTCAGGCCAGTGGAAAATATTTTGCGAGGGAGAAGCTCAGATCAGCCAAATGTGTGAAAGCAGAGTGTGCAGGACTGAGCTCGAGGATTTGGTAAAGGTTTTGTACCTTGAAAAGTCTGAAAAGGGTCACTGTTAAGGGAGACAGCACTGGAGGGAGAAACACAAGAAAACTTATGAAAACTTGGATCTGCAGCTGGACTGCAGGCTTATTTTGCTTAAGTCAACAGTTGCCCTAAAAACCAGAACTATAATGCAGTAATTATTCACATCATGCACAGCAAATCTGCTGCTTTATGTGTAGTGGTCTGTGTCAACCGTTCAAATATCTCCTCCAAAAGACTAGGAGGCTCTGTATTACTGGTGGGGGAAGGAGAAAGAAAGACTGTACGTTCCCAGAGTTACATTTCTTTACAAGTTAAAAAGATAAAATAGAACATAATTTTTATTATTATTTGGCAAGTTATTCAAACTAATGAAAAGAAAGACACCTAATAAACGTGCAGGAGCTATGGAGAGCATTAACTCCTGTGCTGAATTTATACTATTTCTGGTGTTGAAATGACTCATGGATTTTTTTTTTTTAATAGTGGAGGAAAAATACAAGTGATACAATACTTGTGTTGGAGACATAAAAAAACAGATTTAAACTAACAAACTCCTAAGCAGCCTGCCTTTGGGATGATGTCTTGTAGTTGAGCAAACTGAGTCCATAAACTGAACAGCAGGTGTTAGTGGCAGTCACTATATTTTTGTAGCAACTTGAGCAAATGTTCGCTTTTAAGTGGTTTTCACTATTTTCTCCACCCACTTCTCTAAAAAATGTGAAGTGTTCGCTCCCTATCACAGCCCTAATAACTTCATTCTTCTGGGCCCTATTAACACATGGTCTTGGCTGATAAACTGCCTTCTAAAGTGACATGGCAGAAGGTAGTGAAGTTAAAACACCTAGAGGGTTAAACCTCCTGATTAATATCTCCTTAAGAGTTGCAACAGTGCTTAATTTATTTGTTCTGAGTTGTTACAAACCTAATCTTCTGCATTTTTCTGAGGGTGACCTCTCAATTCTCACACTTCAAAGACTGCTCTCTCCCATGACAAACACCAAACAGCTACAGGAGGCCTTTAGAACACAGCAGCTCTGTGAAAACTGTTCTCTTTGTGAAAAACAAATCTGAGAGATTCTATTAAATTTAGTATAGCATGTCTACCATGTGTTTAAGAAAGGTGGCTCTCATCTGCAGAAAACCTGTACATATAATTTTTAAAAATATTTATCTGAAGAGTCACTGGCTCGTGGCTGAGATGTTGGATTAAATCCCAAGGAGCAAGTGACTCTGCCTGCTTTTGCTCTCATTTTCTACTCCACAAGCAGACAGGAATATTGCTGTTCAAATACTTGCTAGGAAACAAAGCTTTATGGAAATGATCTGAGCCAGGGACTGGGTCTTCCCAGGGAGTGAAATCTGCAGTGACAGCAAGGATCCTGAGGTTTTGTCATTCTGCCAGTGACAGCACTCCAGGGTGTGCCCATCTCTAAAGGAATGAAGGAGTGGGAGAGCTCACTGCTAAGTGCCAGAAGCCCACGTCAGGTCACCCTCCTGAGGGGGTCCTTGTGGCGAGCAGCAAACCCTGGCAGCCTCCCTCAGCAGTGCAGGAGTGAAATCTGCAGTGACAGCAAGGATCCTGAGGTTTTGTCATTCTGCCAGTGACAGCACTCCAGGGTGTGCCCATCTCTAAAGGAATGAAGGAGTGGGAGAGCTCACTGCTAAGTGCCAGAAGCCCACGTCAGGTCACCCTCCTGAGGGGGTCCTTGTGGCGAGCAGCAAACCCTGGCAGCCTCCCTCAGCAGTGCAGGC
>NW_010297647.1:15310-66667 GCF_000700745.2 Antrostomus carolinensis | reverse complement strand
CTGTATCTAACCACCCTGCTGTCCCTAGGCCTGGCCAGAGAGCAGATGGTATTTAGGAATACTTCCCTCCCCACCAAGCACTTAACACGGTCCACTGCCTAACAGGAAAATGCGCTAAAAAGGGAGCTCCTCCAGCAACTGCATGGATTTGCAAGAATGAAATATTCTTACCTAGTATCAGTAAGAACCATGAGGGTCTCTTTCCAAGCCTCCGTGGGCTGCAGGATGATCCTCCATGGCGCCTCCATGGTCGGGGAGTCTGAGCTCAGGGCCTGGAGCGCCTCTTCCCGCCCGGCCCTCGCAGTCTGAGCTCAGGGCCTGGAGCGCCTCTTCCCGCCCGGCCCTCGCAGTCTCAGGGCCGTTTCTCACACTTTTCCCCTCACGGCCCGGCAGCGTTTGGCCCTTTCCCCAACACCCCTTCCCCGAGGCGCTGCCAGCCCGGCTGAGGGGCTCAGCTGTGCCCTGCGCTGGGGCGGCCGGAACCGGCTGGAACCGGCTGGAACCATCTGGAACTGGCCGCGTCTGGATCGGGGCAGCCCCTCAGCTCTGAGGGGCCCTGCAACCCTCGGGCGCTGGTACCACAGTGTGGTGCGGTCTTAACGAGCGCCTGGTCACTAGGTGTCCTGTTTCACTCTTTGTTAAAAGGAGAGAGAAGTGAACTGTGCCATCACCTTTCCACAGGACTGCAGCCTCTGCCTCCATAAATCCTGTCCTGGTGTTTGAAAGGGGGGTAGCACATCCTGACTGAGGTCCTGAGACCTCGCTGCACCAGAGGTTACTGCAGTGTAACCGCAGAAGCAGCGGTTTGGCATCAGCAACACCCACTGCACGTGGCATCTACTGGGTTGAAATGTGTTGCAGAAGTGCAAAATTTTATTGTAAATCTTCTAATATGTCATGATTTAACCATATCATTCCTGAAGACATTGTAAGGAAGAGGTTCTGAGAAACTGTAGCAATCTGGTGGGAAGACCAGCAGTTGATTTCTCACCTCATGGGTATCTTTTGTTTGTAGCAGTAGCTGGTGAAAAAAGACTAAATGGAAAGTGTACAGTGTTTGTATCTTCTTTTTTTTTTTTTTTTTTTTTTAAATAATGAGAAGGCAGCAACTTGCTTTTTGTATTTGTGACAGGACAGGTGGAATCCAGATTGTGTATTTATTTTATAATAAACACTTTTTAAGAAAAGCAAAAAACCCTAATAAGCATAATTTAGTAAAATGCAGTGTTGCATTTTTCCAGTTTCTTGTCACTTAAGACAACAAAATACAGTGTCATGTTTTTCATTCTCTTCATGGGATGTATGTGTTACAGTACTTATTTATGTACTTGTTATATCACTTTGACCTGGTTTGATAAATTAATAAACTCTGAAGTTGATAATAAAACAAGATAGTCTGTGTATGATGCTGTTTGGTCAAGATATTTGGTTTCAGTTCCCTGTTTGCAGTGCTGCTGCTGCCACCTCAGAGAAAGCCTAAACCTGCGTGCCCGGCTGGGTGCAGTGCCTGGCTGCCTGCTGTGGAATCAGGTACTGAGCTATGGAAGAGTCAGATTCAAGACTCAGACTGCTGGACAGGGTGCAAAGTAGGGCTTCAGCACTCACCCACGTCCTCAACACTTCTGAAAATCAGCCACATAAAGCTTGCAGCAGGACAGCTGTGTCCCCAGTGCTGCAGTAGTTCATTCTTTCGGGTCTTCTCTCAGGAACACCTCCTGCAGAATTTTGCAAACCAGCTTACGCTAACACTCATCTGAAAGGCTACAGAAATTATCACAACCCGGGTAATGTGAACAGACAAATTAGAAAGATCAGCAGGCTGCTCAAACTATCAGTTTACTTAAATTGTTTAATCTCAAGAGCCACGACAGTTTGCTTTCAGGACTTGTTAGTAGGGCAACAATAGTGTGCCAGGAAGACAGCATAGGACCTGCAATATATAGATTTTCTGCTCAGAGGTATGTTTGACCTTTGGGAAATACTCAATATAGTTCAGCCTTCACTTACCCAGCATGATTAATTTTCAAAATCAAAGCATTGACATCTATATATGGAAATCAAGTAAAGAAGAAATCAAGCATTGACAACTGAGAGAACAGTACAGGACATACTGCTTTCTGAGCAATACATATTCTGAAGCTCAAAATAATTGGGGAAATGTTGATTGAATCAATATGTGCTAATGACTAAAAAGAGATGGTCTTAAGAAACATAAGAAAAACATGTAAAACTAACTCACAGGTGGCTAACAGTGTAACTAAAATGGAGAGTATCCACCTTGGGAAAGGTGATTGCTCACAGTGGTTCCACAAGTAATCACTTTGTATCAATAAGTATATCAAATCTGAAAGTTAAGATGTCTCTGGAAATTCTTCATGAAATTAATTTCTTTCATCACAGCCTGCATATTCATGTCAGTCACCTTTTTATTTTCACAAGGCATCTGTTACAAGAATCCTTTTCATGAGGACACACCCCAGGCATGCATACCTGCTCTGATCTCCTGTACCAGCTCCCTTCTCCAAGTCTAACTATCTGAGGGGCTTTAGCCTTCTTAGTAGTTGCAGACTGAAAGTCATTAACAGGGTTGCACAGCTGCATCCTCACTGAATGTATTCTCTTGATTTCATAACATCCAAGCACATTAAATCTTATTTCTCACTTCACTCCTATTCCCCTCTCACATTAACACAGATCTCTGACTCCACAGGCCAGGAGAGGCTGGATACCGAGAGGAGAGCCCTGTTTACTGCTATGTTCTTCTGAAATTACTTTTAAACATACTTACACAAGTACAAGAGAAAGAACGTGTCAGCCTAACACTCTCAGCTTCATACACTCTCCATTAAAAAAAAAAAAAGGTCAAGCCATTTCACAATTCAGATGATGAATACTTCCAAAATAATTGATAGCACATGAAGTATTTGCGTAATATTGGTGTACTCTGGTGCCTATTGTGTTATCCATCTAAGATAAAAGCCAAGATTTTGGAGATTTATTGTGGGAGGGGTGAAGATTGACAAAGTTAATCCTTATTTCCATTTATTGCTTTTGTTTGGGTTTGAAAAATGTCTTCATCTTCTGATCTGAGGTTTTGGACTGTTTTACTTCTTGAGTAAAGTATGTCTGCAACTACATGAGCATATGAATATGAACCCACAACCCTGCCCTTCTCACATAACACCGACCCAACTGTGAGCAAGAATGCAAAGCATCCAAAGCAAAAACAAATAATTGATTTTAACCCAGCAAAACAGTTTTTAGTGTAGACACACCAGAAGACAGTTCAGCATGTTCAGAAAAGGCAGTGAGCCTTATTTCACTGCCACTCAAAGTAAAAACCCCCAATCTGTCCTCAAATGACCTCAGCTCAAAAGACAGATAGTACTGCACACTAAGTTTTAAGTGTAGCTGCTTCTCAAACAGCACCCATTGTTGATCTCTCCACCAAGATCAATACTATCTCCTATAGATTTAATTCTTCTGTTTCTCTCTTCTTTATTTATTCATTTCAGGATCACAACATCACAAAATCAGGTGTGTGGCCAAGATAAATTAAAACTACATCCTATTCCCGCTGAGGTAAATAGCAAAACTCTCAATCCCTTTAAGAAGGGGTCCCTGATGAACTCCCACTGATACATACTGTATGGGCATTAAACACATTTTAGCATGCTCTAGTATTTAATGTGTACCAAAGGTACATTTTATACTATAGAGAGATTCCCAGCCACTTAATGTTTCTTAGCCAACACTGTTACTCTAGCCTGTTCTTCCCCACCTCAGTTCTCCCCTCTGCCAACAGCTAGGATGGGAAAATGAATTTGAGTCCCAATCGTAGAGGCATAAATAGGAGTCAAGAGATGCTTAAGGTTCATGTACTGGGGTATTTTTGTTCCACATCTCTAAATGGGAAGATTCAGACTTTCCCATTAAAACATCTAGATGGAAATTAATATGATATTTATTTTTATTTTCATTTCCTGTACTAAAAGCGTTGTGCAGCATGGATAGGTTGTTTGCTGTTAAATATGCAGTTTGAGGCAGCTGCAGTTCAGTAGAGACTGAAATAGTTCCTATATAAACTTTTTGTAGTGCACTCAGGGTGGAATGGGAAATTCTGTAGAAGCATCAAACAAGAAATGTGAGCTCTTGGGCCAGTTTTTTCGTTGGTGAAATGAAAAGACATTATGTAGAAGTATTTATGGTTACAGCTGCATAACTATCTCATCAACTAATAGACAACAGTCATCAACTAATCAATCTTCACAAAGTTCTTCCTAGAAAAAGGAAGATTTGATTGTAAATACAGTTATTTAGTTAACAGAAAAATATTCTCAGAGACACATGTACAGCTCCTAGTGATGATATGTTCCAGAAAGCTGTGCTTTGGCATCTGAGATCGTATTTTCAATTCTGTGCTATTAGAAAGTATTTCCTTGCTTTGATTGCCATATAATATATTCACATAAGCTAAGTCTCACAAAATCTTTGTTTGTAGATCTAGCCAGACAGTGGCATCCTTTCAAAAATGGTCCAACAACAGCATTAAAAAACATTAGAGAATGTTTACAATCAGAACTGATTATCCACTAAGTTTAACTTTGCCATTTATATTAATACAAACCAGTTGTAAAATCATGCAACCAAATCCAACCAGTAGCCCTTCTCACTCACTTCACACAACGTAAATTACTATAACCAAGTCTAAATTAAAAAAAAAAAAATAAAAAGTTATTTTGAGCTTCAGCAAATGTGCTAAATTTCTGGAAATAAAAACCCTCCTGCTATTTTGTTTGAAAGACTTAGTTTATAAATTATGCGTTGTTTTCACAAGTGAGAGGAAAAAACTGCAGATATTTTTATGAATTCAAAGACCATTCAGCCTAGAGCCTCTTTCATTTTGCAATTCTAAATAACTGAAAGATTCAATTGATAATAATGGTCAAAGCCTACAGAGACTTAAGAACTTACAACAGCTTTTCCCACCTTGATTTTTCTTCTTAATTCAAAGTCAGACATTTTCTAGAGACCTTGGCACTGATGAGTCCCTCCTGAAGCAACTGGGCTCTTCCCGTCACATCAGCTTATAACAAGTTCCCAATTTCTTTATAGTCAGCATGTGTTGGGAGTTATTTACCCCATCTAAACGATCTCCATTATGAGATCACTCTTATTAAGCTAAAGCTATCATAACTACCATGCTCATGATGATCATGGCTCATATTAATAAATAGAGTGCCTAAGAAAATGTAGTCACTAATTTACTTTTGAAGCAAGAATTTAAGAAACCCTAGAGAAACTGAGGAGCAGAGAAACTCCTGACAACTGCAAAACTGTATTTGAATACTAAATGTTGAAAACTGGACCTCTTTTTCCTGGCTTCTCCATCAAGTAGTGTATTTCTTAAGAGACATTTTATCTTGTCTATGATTAAAATACTAAAAGGAGCATTTGCCAGAACAGTACCTCTAAATGAAGCTCCACCAAAATCAGTCTGCTGGAAGATTCATGAAGCCAAGAACCCAGTAACAGGCAAATGGGATTATCCAGATCTTGGATTACAGAACTCAAATGTACCACTGCCTAACACTGTTCCCTTAAAATACATTTCCCCTTAAATCTACATAATAGTCACTACAAACTCTGAAGGTTTTTGTGAAACTCAGTAGAAAAAGATATATCAAGCAGGATTTCAAAGGAAATTATTAGATCAAATTCTGTGTAATTCAGTTTATTTGGGACATCTGACCCGACAGAGGAATGAGCACTTCAATCTGGATTGGAGGCACAAGAAAAAAATTAGGAAAATACGACATTGTCTGTTATAAGTGTAAGGAGAAAGATATTTCTCATCTTCACATTTTCCTATTAAATTGCAGGTTGCAGAGCCATTGCAAATCATGCATTTCTATTTCTGCTGAACAACTTGTAAAATCTTAATAGATTTCCAAACAGAGGTTCCCAGGGGACTGCTTAGCCCAGAGGATTAGTAAAGACAGTAGAGTACTTGTCACTTTGAGTTCTGCTTTAGGGAAATGTGATGAACCCAGCAGACTAGTTTTTATTTCCATCTCAGAAAATGCATCCAAATACCTTGCTTGTAAATAAAGATTGCTCTGGTCTAATACATGAAAGACAGACAAGGTGAACCCCAGGATCTCTTCTGGGGTTTCCTCAATTAGCCAAGGTATCTTAAAGTCACTGCTACCAGTCTATAATATTTACCTCACATGTATTAACAAAAACATAGTCAAAAATATATATATCTCCCTTGTATCAAAATAACCCGATTTCTATCAGGGGTCCTGTCTCTACCAGCGCCCTTCCTAGAGCTAAGGACATTTTCTTGTACCAATTCTGCACTAAAAAAGATTTAGTGACCAAAAAAACACAGGAAGCAATTTTAGCTCTCCTAAGAACTCTTGGTGCCCTAGCTGGGAGGAACTCTGTAAAATTCCAGCTCTGCTGCCCTGGAAATCAGAAGAAATCCTACCCCATTTCTGCAAAAACTTGTGAAAAGCCAGTCTGCTCCTGCCAACAACATAACTGTTATTTTCACTAATAACAGCTATGAGAGAGAATCCCAAAAGAAAGCTGGTGATTAGGCTTGGGAGACCTCAAAATGATATAATGTTTGACAATAAGCTTTTGACTTAAAATAGGTAGTCCAACAAGTTGAAAGTGCATTTAAATAAAATATTTTATAGATCAAGGGTTTTCCTTTCTGACAAAACTTCAGGTGCCACATAATCATAAAATTTTCAATTTGAGGTTTGACTACTGCATGAGAGATGCCAAAATCATGGAGGAAATGAGAAAATTTTACATAACCCCTTCAAAATGAGCTTTTAAGGAAGTTCAAATAGACTGATGTGCCCTTTTTTACATCTTAAATTTTCCCCTATAAGCTAACTACTTTGGATAGACTTGTATCTCCTTTCTCTATCATAAAATCTCATTGCCTCCTCACTGGAAACACATCATCTTCCACTACCTGTCTTGTATAAAACTAATTTTTCCAAAATAATAACAACTAAAATAGGTTGAAAACAAGCTTAAGGCAATGATAGAACTCTTATGAAGTGAATAGGTGATCTCTGTGCCAATACAGTCTAATCACAGCCTAACATTTTAATTATGTGTATAGCTAAGCAGACTTGCTTGCATTGGCTTAATTATTCTGCATGATAATATGAACAAAGGGCCTCTGTTAAAGTAATCAACAAAAATTTTAGCTGGCTGAGTTTCCTCAAATGTTCCAAGAGCAATGAAAAATCTGATCATTAAGCATTTACTGCCCCTGAGACCTATTTTAAACGTGTTCCCTTCGTATCACAGCTGGCCCTTAGAGTAGCCTCAAATTCTTTTTATCTGAAAGCCCTAGTAAGGCACAACAAAAGAACATTTCTCGTTTGGAGCGAGCTGTCTGTCATCTCTGTGATGTTCACTAGCAGGAGATGTCTATCTTAATGAGCTTTTGGCCAGGAATAGCGCTGCCACTTTCTAACTTTTGCCCAGTTCACAGGACTCCTAATGCAGGGTGCACTGGATGTGTTAGAATTGTAAATGAGCCCCAGCAACTGCACATTGCACAAGGATCCCACAATAACAATTAAGCAATGGTCTCTGCTGTTGTGGGCCTCTCCTGACAGATAATTGACCACGACAGGAGCTATGCAGAGAACCCACGCTGAAGGTGAGGACACATAACAGAAGTGAAGGTTCATTATCTTGCAATGAAAGGGAAGTCAGCACCAGTGGGAACTGGGTTTTAGAGGACCAAAGGGTTAAAGCTTTCACATTTTGGAGGCATTTACCATTAATTTCTCTTTTGCTCAAAAGAAGCCAAGCATTTTGAAATACACTCCATCTTAGTGGGTCCTGGGAATCAGATCAGCAGTAGCCATGTAAACACTCCAAACCCACCTATGTATATGGTGGAAGAGAGTCCAAGAATGCTACAAAGTTGTGCAGAATGTGTGTCTTTATTAAACAGCCAAATATTCTGTCACTGTAAAAGCTTTTCACGTAAAATACGTATGCTCGGGAAGAAAACCAGCAGCCCACATGTTACAACAAGGGAGGATCTCTCTGGTACCCTGCGAGAGTTGAAATTCAAGTACTTTATCCTCCCACTTTCCTCTCTAAGTCTCCCTCATCAGATCACATTTCCCATCAGGCACAACCTGCTGACACATCACAGGAGCACCTATCCATGCTGCACCTTGAGAGACACAGCTCACCAGCCACTGAGGAGAACAGGGATGGGGGGAAGAGAACTACGGGAGTCATCCAGTACCATGGTGGGCATTTACCCAATTTCTATATTGAGTCATTTTTAAAATACCTATTTTCTCAATGGATATTCTTCCCTAACAAAATATGCCAAAATGTCAGTGATAAACCCAGCAAGAAAGAATTCAGGAAGTTCTAAAAATGTGTTAATTTATGAGAGGCAAATTTACTGGGAAGGTCTATTGTACTTGCAGGCAGCCCAGTGGAGTATGTGTTTCATCCACCTGACTAAGCAGAAGCTGTGGCACTATATAATCCCTGTCACCACCACAGTTAATTCCTTCTCACATCCACCTTCTATCAATGTGTTATTCCTCCTGTTCTGTACAGTCTTCACTCCTGAAGCTGCACTCTTTTGTACTTGGCCTTCTGCTTCTTGCTCTTGCCCAGCTCTATCTGCCTTGTACCATTCATCCTAATTCTCTTCCCTACCCCTACCACTCCTGCTAACAAGGCCTTATCATTTTCCTTAGGCTTGTCAGTTCTCCTTGCCTTTCAGTTCCTCTGCCCCTCGGACTGCGAAGCACATTTCTTTTCAAACATCTCATTTATGCAGTTGATCATATCAGTGATAAGGGAGTGGTGATAGATTATAATTTTGAATAAATTTGTGCCAAAAAGAAAAAGAGAGAAAGTGAAGTGTCACACTGTACAGTGGGGAAGCGTTTTGTTCTATTAGCCTAGTCTGCTATTCAGGAAAGTACCTCTACAAGACAGTTTAATTGTTAACACACTACATCATTAAACAAGGCAATAATAAATATGTATATTTCAATTCACACTCATTAATAAAGTCAAAGCCATTCCAGAGCTGACTATTCCCGGGATCTTACTTCCCTCATCTACATTCTAGTCCAGTCCCTGAAGCTTTTCCCTTACCTCATCTACATTTTTCCTCATTATTTTTTCTTTCCACAAATTCAATTAGTTTTGGCCACCAACTCAAAAACACTAAAGGCTGGGGAACAGTGGGTTTTTGCTGTCATCTTATTGGCAAGGGTTGCTGTTAAAAAGTTATCCTGAAGAATAAAAAGAGAAATAAAATGAGGCAAACCAATGTCTGAAACTCCTACAAGGCACCTGTGCTTTTACAGAGCTGGGTGGTTTTGAGTGGTTATTTGGCTTTCCTCAGCAATGTACCTTTCTGAGACACAGACATTCACTCCTCACAGGGGATGGTAAGAAGGAAGGAAGCAAAGGAGTGGGAAAAGAGAACTTTTACAGTTGTGCAGATGGCAAACATGAGAAAAGGATCTATAATGGAAAAGAAAGGGTGAAGAAACCACCACACCAGTCTTGTCTTGTCTCTTGCTGAACAACTACAGTCGATGGACTTTGCAAATTCTTGAGCAGTTTCCTGTGCAGCACTTCATTGTTTTTTGCACACAAGCCTTTCTGCTGTGGTCTTGGCTTCTACGTTTGGCATACCTCCTCTGTAGGGTGAACCTTATTTCCAGACATACCTCCCTCACCACAACCATTAGAGTGGACTAGGAAATATTCACAGACACACGCCTGATCACAGCACAAAAATGTTTCCCTTAAATTGGTCGCAAATACCAATATATATGGCATAGTAACAGCATGATGCCCTCGGGGTAAAGGGCAGACGGCAAATATCTACCAGTCCTACCTATAAGAGCTACACTGGGTCAAACCCCAGCTTTTACAGCTCAAGTTTCACTGTCATCGAGCAGATCATCCCCAGCACATGCTGAAACAAACAAACAAGACACCTCAAACTTCATTGTGATCTCACTCCAAAAATGCAAATCCCAGAAATTATCTGGATCATCATATTTCATTTTTTGGGGTCTGAAAATATCTAGAAAGCTCTGAAAACATCAGAACCTCACCAAAAACTGCATGGAGAAATATTTTCTCATACTGAACATTTCTCTGGCCTGTGAATTCCAAAAACTATGGCTAACTCAAAGAGCTTTCTCACTGAAATTATTTTCATACAATTCACATTCATTTATTAATCCTGCCATCTGAAAATATGGCTCTGTATTAGATATGTTCTGGTCTTCATTTGGAACCATTTATAGAATTAATAAACTTTGATTTGGGGGACAAACAATCCTAATTCTCTGTAGCATGGATTTGCCTCAACATGCAAAAAAAGTCAGCAAGAGGTTCCCCACGAAAACAAGTATGGATGTGATGTAAGCTTGTCACTATGTTACGGTCAAAAAGTTACCACCAGGAACTAGCAGCACCCCAAGATCTTAACAAACCCTTGCTTTTCTCCTTCTTGGATCTACTGAATAGCAGCAAATTCAAAACTGGGGTGGGGGGGGGAATCTCTTCTGACAGCAGTGTTTGAAAACACTGCTGCAGGAGACCACACACAGGAGTGCAGAGCGTTGAAAATAGATTAGAAACTTATCTGAATAAAATAATCAATAATTAAAACACTAATCATTTCACTTTTGTAATGGGACAGCAAGAAAGAAGCAAATCAGAACTAATTTCTGGCAGTATGCAGTGTTAGCATTCTGGCATCATTTTCCATACACACAGATCTACTAAAATAGAAACAACAACCATTAAAACAGTTTTGAAAAAATAAACTTGCTTTCACTAGAGAGAATAACACTTCTCCCCACCCTGAAAAAACATCCTTTTATTTGTCAAGTCAGGAAAAAAGGTCATGACAGTTTTCATAAAATCTGGACAATTTTCAGCCAGCTCTAACAGCAATGACAAACGACAGCTGAGAGACTTAAAGCCAGTGCAGGAGGGAGGGAGAGCTCTGCAGTGAGGGATTCATGTTTTGCTGTATTTCATTTCTGTATTATTTCTATTTTATGTGTTTAGAAAATAATTTATACACATAGATGTCCAGGCCTAAATTTATGCCTGCTTTCAGGCAAGTTATACCTCTGTGTCTCCTGCCTGCCCTCTAGTTCTTTCTTACTAACTCCAACCTGAGTTAATTTGTGAAAAAGCCCCAACTATAGTTTTCTGATAAGGAAAAAAAATTGTGAAAAATACCACATTCATCCTGCCTTTCTCCATGTAGTTTCTTTTTCTGAATGTCCTGGTTTTGGCTGGGATAGAGTTAACTCTCTTCCCAGTAGCTGCTGTGGGGCTGTGGTTTGGATTTGTGCTGTAACAGTGTTGATAACACAGGGATGTTTTTGTTATTGCTGAGCTGGGCTTACACAGAGTCGAGGCCTTTTCTGCTCCTCACCCCACCCCACCAGCGAGGAGGCTGGGGCTGTACAAGGAGGGGGACACAACTGGGACAGCTGACCCCGACTCACCAAAGGGATGTTCCAGACCTTATCGCATCACCCTCGGCAGTAAAGCTGGGGGGAGGTTGGCAGGGGGGGCTGCTGCTCAGGGACTGGCTGGGCATCGGTCGGTTGGTAGTGAGCAATTGTATTCATTTGCATGACTTGTCTTTCTTGGGTTTTATTTTTCTCCCTGTAATTTTTTCCTTTTCCTTACAAGTATTCATTGTTGTTGTTGTTGTTGCTATTAGCATTATTATTATTAAACTGTTTTTATCTCAACCCATTAATTTTCTCACTTTTACACTTCCAATTCTCTCCCCCATTCCACTGGCTCTCTATTTATTTTCCATGAAGAAAAAAAACCAACAAAAAATAGGTGTGGAAGCACAAAAGGGCAAGCAGCAGGTCTGTCTGTCTCCAGTCTCCTACTGGAAATGCTTTTCAGCCCATTCCTATGCAAAGCTGGCATCTTACACTACAGGTGCAGCACCCAGACTTATCACCACTTATCTCCCAAATTTGCTGAAGTCCCTGCTAGATTATTTGTGCCATCCAACTTGAATCAGTTACAAAAGTACTAATTTTCAGAAAGTTTTATATCCATAAAGGCTGTGAAGCTGACTACCAAAAATCACTCATCCTTTGATCAGGATGGCTTACTAACTGTTAGATAGAGTCAATAAAGATTGTCTTCCCTGAATATAAAAAACTGTGAATCTTTTTTTACACTCGAAATCCAACAGTGAAAACTCTGTTAGGGTTAAAATATATTGCCCTGGTTTTGTTTCTTGGCATGTATATTCCAGAGTTGTTGAGTTCACCGTGGTTGTCTCAGCTCCAGGATCAGCATCTCGGAGTATCCCTGGCCACATCTATCATGAACAAACATATAAGCGGATAGATATGGTACACAGTCACTGTATGCTATTTATTGACCTTATGTCATTGTGGTCAGTTCTAACAGCATTTTTCATCCTCAGGTAATCTGCCTTTCACCTAAAAAAGACTCTGAGCAGGACAATTGTGTTGATGCTGTGTGGCTAAGTCCACACCAGTGACCAAAGTGAGGTTCAAGATGACCTGAGCTGCCTTCTTGTGCATAGTGCTTACAGCCAAAGGGAAGCTGGGCAGCAATGACCCGCAAGAGCCAATTATTAAGGAAGCCAACCATATTCTGAAGATTTGAACACGTTTCCTAGAGCAAAATCTATCCTTTTCTGATGCAACATGTTGAGTAACAGAAGACAGGAGTAACAGAACACAGAAATAGAAATATTGCCTGCCATGTACATACTCCAAGTGGCATCCTTTCTAGCAAAATGGGTATTCAGGGCTGTAAGATGTCCCCATGGTGGCTACAGGCTGTTTAGTTCTCTTATGGACTGTGAGATTCTACCAACAATTTTCTCCTAAGTGAGTAGAAGACCTTCATCAGCGCTGTCCCCAGCATTAACAAAGCACAAGAGCAGAGTAAGCCAGGACAACATTTACAGGGGTTTTGACCTACATTTCCAAACTGGGTTCAGTTTGTGCAGATTCAGAGTCACCTGGCAGAGCACCTATTCTCTAAAAATTAATCTTTCCCCAGTATCTCAAATTAGGCACCCAAAGAATAAAGAAATCTGTAACACTAATATTCAATTTCCTATTTTCACTAGTAGCAGTTTTTGCAGGGATAATTTAATTCTTCTGTTTCATCTAGCATTGAGGCTTGTAAACTCCTTTGAGGATCCCTACCAGGAATTCATCAACATGAAGGATATATACTGGGAAGATCATAATCAAGTCAATCAAGGGGAGAAATTCAAAAGCTTTGCCACTAAAAGAATCAAACATAAAAGACTCCCTGGGGGGGGAAGAGGTTTATGTACCATGCCTGGCCTATGTTAAGAAAATTAAAACTCGTTTCACAACATAAAAGAGCCAAAGTGTCAAGTCACTAAAACCAGTTTCCAGTACAGATGCCCTTTTCCAGACTGGTTTATGAGGGAAATATAGATTTATAATACATTTAAAGAAACACAACTGACAAAAACGTAACTAAGGGATATATACAAGGAAGACGACACAGAACGTAAATTGAACAAGGACAATTTAACAGCAGTTTAGCAGCCGTCCATGTAGCTATAACTGAGGATGCTTCAGTTTATATACATTCTTTTTTCAAAGGAAATGTTTGCAGAGCAGATACCTCTAAGGAAACTGGCCTAACAGAACAGTTGAGGTTTGCTCTTACTATTTCCCAGAGACTATTCAGATGGAACGGTAGCAGTGCATGAGAAGGGTACGTGTGTCAATAAATGGAAATCATATTTGGGTTTGCTGCTTTTTAGTTCTGTTGGAATAGACAATTCTCTTCTCCCCTCTCCTTGTCTGGTTCAGTAATTTTGTTTTGAAAGTGTGCATATTTAAGGTGAGGCACATCTTAAATACATCATTGAGAGCAGGATGGAAAGAAATCAGTTTTCTGAAGAAGGCTGTCAATGTAATGTGCAGAAAAGGAGAACAGGATGCAAACCAATCGTTACAGGGCACATGTCAAAATCAAGGTATCACCTTCCTTGCATACAAAAAGTATTATCTACTAGTTCCTTTCCAAAACTGTCCTTCCCCTTTGAAACTATGTCATATAGAGGACTCAACAGAAATTAAATAGAGAATTTAGAGAATTTAGCTCAACAGAAAAATGGGGCTCTTTAAACTTGAGGAAGTAAGATGATCTCTATTAGCAGTGTTCTGGGAAATGCAGCTACATAACTAGGTAAACATTTTGTTGCCTCCAAGAAGAGGCATAAAGACTCTGGTGGAGATTTTTCAAAGCTGCCTGAGGGGATGGATGTCTAATCCCCATTAAAATTAACAGAAACCGGCTCCTCAGACCCAGTCAATGGCTTTGAAGAATCAGCTCCATGGGGGTAATATGTAGTATCAAAGAGTAGGGATGAGTTGTATGGTTAACTGCATCACATGGGAGTTGCTTGTTTGTTTGCTTGCATAAAAAGGAAGTGGGGGTGAGAAACACAACAACAACAATAATAAGAGAGATTGAGAATAATAATGATAGTAATAACAATAATAACAATAGAGCTTGAGCTAAATACCCAGACAGATTTTTCCCAATGGGCTTTAAACACTTCAAACGCTATGGAAGGTTTTATAATGGTAACTGGAATTCTCTGACTGAATTCAAGATTCAGATCTTTCCTGGCATGATGATACAATTTAGCGAATCATTTTTGGCTGGAACACAGTTATTTATTTTTAAGTTTGCCAATTTTCTCATTTTACTCTCATAAGGTTAAAGAGAAGCTTTTAGATATTCAGTTAAAAATAAAAAAATGAATTAAAATGTCATGAATGTAAATGGTGATAACTTTCAACTGTCCAAATGACAGCCCTCTTAAGGTTGGATTTTCTTTGGAACATTAATAATCCTGAACATTTTGAAACAATTTCCACCAACTGGACTTAAAAAGCATTTTTGTAAAGATGAGTCCTTTCCTTAAATTACTACAAATGTTTATGAACTGCTGTTCTTACTAAGTATTGATAATATCCAATAAAACTGAGATAGAACAACTTAAAAATTGATAAAAGGAAAATATTTAATGCAGAACAAGAATCTCTAGAAATCACACACACAGGAGATAGTTGAGGAAAAGCTTAACTGGATTCACTGAAATATTAAATTATTACATGAATAAAAATATCCACGGTTCCATAAGACTGGATTAACAGTTCATCTTTAGGAATTTGTCATCATTTATTTTGGTGGGATTCTCAAAAAATACATTGTGTATGGGCAACACGTTCTGTTTTCCCAGTCTTGTCTAAGATAAAAACTTCTTTCATAACCTCTTGATGACAGTGGTTCTTGGTCCCATTTTGCAGATTGGGAAACAGGCTCAGGGAGATAATGCAGTTTGCCCGAGGTGAGCAGCAGAGTCAAGAACCAGCCCACAGTCCCCGCATGTCAGGACCTGGCTGCTCCATGTCCATGATGAGGTACTAGAACACATTACCCATTGCTCGGTGCCAACGTGCCTCTCGTGCTCCGTGCTCGCTCCCTGAATCCACCTGCAGCAGCATTTGGCCACATTGAGAACAACGAGCCTTATCTGAAGAAAGCTGCATCGCTGATGCGGTCCGCTCTCTCAGTTTTATAATTTTAAAATCACATGCTCTTATTTATCTTATTTCTTTTACAGAAAAAACCTTCTTCCCTAGAAGGACTCCTACAACAAAAGATAGAAAGGATTGTTTTGAGAATCAGTGAGACTGATTAAGTACAAAGTATTTTTCTTTTAGCCTCTTTCAATATTTGGAGGTAGTGTTTGTTGCAACACAGAAAAATACAAGCAAATTGAAACGAGAGCTTTGACAGTATTAAGTTTCCCTTTCAATTAAACAGCTCCTGCCTTCTCAGACAACCTGAGCTTGGTAGGAGCATTTCACTCAGCTTTGCTCCTGACCTCTGGCTTAAGGGTCTTATTTCTACAGAGTAAAATGAGAGTGAGACCATACTTAGGTGCCAAATTGGGGTAAAAGTCACCACAAAAACATGAATAATGCTCAACGTTACCAGAAGTAAATTAAGTCTAACTAAACAAGCCATGGCAAACAGGGTAAACTCACACTGTAGGGTGGACTTTCACACAGAAGGCAGCTATAAACTGAGTGTGGCCTGCAAATCAATCAGCCCCCTGCCTTTACCTAATGAGACTCTTTTCTTTATTGCATTTTTATAGACTTATAAAACCAGTATAGGATGGATTATATGGGCCGTCTGTCTACCCTGTCCATCTGTCACTATGCTGTTGGTGTTCACCCCCATAGACCAGGATAGTACTCAGCAGAATTTGGAACTTAAGGGAAAATAGAGGTGATTGAGAGACTTTTTTTAAAAAATAACAAAACAACAACAGACGTACAACCTCCTCCCTACTAAAACACTGAATTCCAGCAATACCAGTTTGTAAAGAGGACTGTAAAATCAAAATAAGTCAACAGGAAAACTTCTCTACAAATGCAGCACAATACTTCACAACAGCTTTTGTGTGAGCACGCATGCGAACATCAGTCCTAATTCACGTTGAAAACACAGACAATTTCTCAGAACTCTAAAAGTAAAACCACGTTATGTCTGTTTGGGTAGAATTATTTCAAAGTGCTAGGATAATGACTTCATTTAACATGCATTACACAAAAGACATTTTTGGAGCTATTCCCATAGAATCAAAGCTTTCCTGTTCACGTAAGTCATTTTTGTGATTCTTTATTTTGTCAGTGTTGCTGTAAACAATGTGCTGCCCGTGGCAGGGAGGGGAGAGGAGAGATTGTTTAAGGAAAAATAGTCATCCCTCCACAGAATTTTGTAGTTACATTTACCAGCTGCAGAAGTGTTCTGATAAACTGCCAAAAAGGGTCACTATAAAGCAACACTCCTTTAAAGTTTTAATCCCTATTAAAGGAAATTATCTGGACTCTCTCCAGAAACATTTTGGGGGGGAGAAAGGGGCAAAAGCTTCCGTGGAAGATCAAATGTTGTTGATTATAAATTCATTACCAGCATAGCTGCTAACTTCAGTAAATTAACAAGGAACTTTTATTACATCCAATCAAGCTCTTGTTAAAGATAACAAGTTCTTTTCATTCCTTGTATTTGTGTAACAGTCACTTTTCTGGAACTCATCAAAGCTTGTTGCGAATGCATGCCAAAGTGCCACTCTCTCTTTTAATAGCTTCAAAAAAAATTAATGAAACTGTATGATCACAGTGAAAAAGCACTGATTATGTTAAAATATTACAAGATAAAAGACTTGGAATTCTAGAGAAATCTGCCCCAGTATCAGCTAAGAGACTGATAGTCAACAGCAGAAAAGTCCTAAAATGATGAGGTTTTTACACTTGTTTTTTATTGTTGTTTGTACAGAAAAAAGCTTAGCTAAACAGCCTCTTTATGAAATCTGATAGGGTAAAAGATCCATTATGGTTTCATTTTAGACCAGGCTTTCACTCAAATATTAATTGCTAAAAAACTATTTTACATAATCAGTTTAACCATATGATTATGTTAAGAATCCTTTATCAAATAATCAAAAGTGTGAGGGAAGAACGTTTTGCTTTGAAGCTTCTCACTAATAATACATTTTACAGCAAGTTAAGGATTTTCTAAGAAAATAACTACTTCAAAAGCAAGTATCTTGGTGACAGCCTATTGCACCGAGGTCCCTTTCTTACATGCCATGATCCAAATACATATTTTTCATCCATTTCATTTGTCTACAGTCCAAGTTTACTAGTGAGGAAAGAAACCTTTCTGGAAAATATTTCAGAAAGTTCTAATGTCCACTGAAATCAGTGTCTAGACTGGATTAGTCTAATATGAGAAGTTTTCTTATAAAACTTAAAATTATTCCTACAATAAAGTAGGATAAAAGCATACACAATTGTTTACATTCAGCACTTAATAAAAGGCAATGCAAAACAGTTTTTCGAAGTCCCACCCCTCTAGCAGTACTAAAAGACAAGAAAACCTAATGGACAATATGTGCCTTTTTAGGTAGGTCAACTAAAACTCCTTCTATATCCTTCTAAGATATTTCCACAATTTTTTCCCTGCAGTCAATCAGTATCTCATTGCTTATTACTTAGATTGCTTGAAGCCCTTTGTTCTAACAAGCTATTTAAGTAGGAGCTTTTACTGAAAGTGCAGTTCTTTTGTTTATTCCTTTTCTGTGTCTGTTGGCCAAAATGAAATACCCATGCACAGAGAAGCTGAACATGAAGATGGTCATTTCTTCTCCTCTCAGCAGGACACACGTCGTATCTGGGCAGTCTTCCATTGTCTGTTGTCCCAGCATAGAAGTGTTTGAAAATCCTCTGTAGAGGCACAGTCCAAAAGTCAAGAGGTGAAGCTGAGAGCACAGCCACCTGCAGTCTTTTTATATCTGCATAATATCAAATACATTCAACTTAAAATGTTCTTGGACAGCTCTAGTATCCTGTAATTATCATGTGATGCATCCCTCCTCCCTGAAGCAGTCTGAGGTTCATTGGCTCTGGTTAGATAAAAAGGGTCATCATTAATAAGAGTGACATTATGTAATGCGCTGATGGAAGGCCTACGGAGCAGCACTGCGAGTCAAAGCGTAAGCGCTCATTTGCCTCAGGAGATTCAGTGCTGAATGCTGCCACTGACTGTCTGTGGAGCCTCAAGCACGTCACTTGGTCTGTGTGACATCTCCTTGGTGCTGTGCAGATGGAGAAGGAAAGAGCTCCATTACACTCCTGCTGGACTGGGGCTGGTTCGGCCCTTGCTCTTAGCCTCGGTCTCTCAGCTGTCTCAGAACACGAACAGAGCAGCTTTTTCCTTGTGGTCACACTGCTAGCAGTAGTGAAAATGGGTGTCTCACGTACACCCAAGTGTCCCACATGTTTAATTGAACATGAAAAACCTAGCTAAAGTTGAACTGAACTATGCTGTACTGACATTTCTGGAAGATAAAGGGTTCCTTGCAGAACCATGACATGCTACTGTGTTACCACAGCATTAGTTCTTTCCTACAACTTATTGGTTCTCTGAGGAACAAAGCAAGGCAATACTTGGATTCAACAAGTGGTGTCCTTCCTACCCAAGGATGCATGGTCACAATGAGATCTTTAAGGAGGAAAAAGAAAACAACAGATAACTAACCTAAGAAAAGACAAAGCAGATGAAAAGGAAATTGTCCAGAAAAGATGAGGGACTGATGATGGAAGATGAATCATAAAGAAGACACGTGGACTGTGCTCACAAAAAAAAAAAATCTCTCTTAAATGACCATAACGATAAAACTGCCACAAATTAGCTATGATTCTTCTTTAATCTGTGTTTAAACAACTCTGCTATCATCTAAGTTTGATGGTACGTGACCTATAATGCCAAGAAAATTCAATCTGCTTCTTTTCCCCCCAAGAAGCAGATTCGTGCTCTAGCAGCAGTCAGGGCTGACAGGCGTGCTCCGTGGGTTGGGGACTGTTTTCTTCTTTAAAGAAAGCAAAGTGTTAGGAAAGCAACACTGCCACAGTTAACGATTAAAAAATATATTGAAGATTTTTCTCACAGCAGCAGGCAGAAAGAAACACTAGCAAAAACTATGCAACTCTCCAAACAAAATACAACATTAAGTTTTGTTTTCTTTACTAAAAACTTAAAATGTAGCATGAACAGAAAATATTAAAGAATTAGTTATATAATAAGATAGATAACAACACCCATACCTACATTTGCTCCTTTGAACCATAGATTTATTGGTTGATGTAGGATATATTAGTATTCTAAACCTTGTATAAGTCAGAAAAAACAATCTCTGCCACTGATTTTTATCAAATGCTTATTGAAATTTGAACATCTAAAACTGAAAAATGACCTTACTAGTTATGGAAGAAAGTTTCTTTCTGGTACCAACAGCAATTACACATCATTAAATATAAGCTAAAGCTCCTGTGTTGCTTTTTTTTTTTTCTCTCCTCCTTTCTTTGCTTTGTTTCTGTACTTGCCTTTCATCCCCTTAAATTCATTGGCCAAATTAGTCACTGTTATCTGTTTTAAGAATCATTTAATAATTAAACAAATGGAAAAAAAAAATCAGGTTGGTTCCAATTCCCTAAAACCCAAACCTTATCCACCCACTCCAACATCTGCAGATGGCAAGCACAGTATGTCTCTTCATGAATATCAATAATGTTAGTTGTTAATACCTACACACAGTCATCTTTTGATCTATGCTGAAACTGTTTGTATGGCCTAGTTCTGCACTCATTGCTCAGGCAAAACTAACTCTTGAATCAAAGAGAGCTTAGCTCAATTAAAGGCTCCAAGGCAAGAGCTCTTATTTTGCTCTTGGCACTAAGTGCACTGGAAGGATCCCGTAAGAAGTAGCATTGTGTTGTGGGGATATACGCCTTTGTATTCGGCAGCTGCGAGAAGGTGTCTCAGCTCTGTGAGTCAGCCCTGTTTTGGTAAAGCAACTACTGGTGGCAATACATGAACAGATTTTTTGTGGCGCCAACAAAACCCAGGTTTCAGTAGGAACTGGTTAAGTTCTGCTACAGTTTGAGTGTCTCTTACCATTTCAGAAGGGATATAATTAACCAGTAATAAAGTGTGAGAGATATTAAAGACTGTCAGTCTCAAGAATTAAAAAAAATAAATCAACTTCTCCTACACTAAATAATGAGCCAAATCAAAATACGCTATTTAATCCATCTTGGGCTTTTTAAAATAGATTTTAATTCTTTGAGGTTTGTGTTTCTGAGCTCTTCTCACAACAACAAGGGGCTCAAGAACTTATTTTGAAAACTAAGACGCTTACAGAATCAAATTATTCTAGCAGCTAAGGCTTTAGGAAAAAAATACTAAAACTGATCAAAAAATTGTTAGTGCTGCCCATGCTGTTTCTCTGTGTCCTACAGATTTAGAGTTACTTTCCATGCCAGTTCAAGGCCAGAGAAAAGAAAATCTGTTTTCTGAAATATGGAACTTCTTTTTGTAATGCTTATCATTCAGTTGTGGATATTTCATACTTCTGCAGGCCTTGTTTATTCCACTTTGCCCAGGTTATTTTCATAATGGATAAGAATAGGCAGGTGATTGCAGTTGAGTTAGCTGGTTTAGAAACCTAGTTCCCTCCAGAAATGTTCTTTTGAGGAATGCTGCTGCAACCATTCCAGACAAAAGAGATGCAAGAAAATCTGGTTTTCTGTGACAAAAGAGTGGTGATCACACTCATTCATTGAAGGCTGAGCACACTGTATTTCATCAGTTGATAGTTATTCCCTGGACATGCAATTAAAATGCAGCTGTTCATTAGGAAAATAATACACTATACTTGCATAAGTAAGGTGTGTCATGAGCAAATAAAGGGGTCATTTTTGGTCCAAAGCCAGTCTGTGAATAAACACTGGACAGAAGATTTCATATACAATTTGATAATCTGCAATAAAAAGGCAAGACTTGAAGCAAGAGCAACAATAAGCTTTTGAAAGGTAAAAACATGACTTGGAGAAAGTCTTCAAAAGTACTTTCAATAGTGAAAAAAATCAATACTAGCGACACTTACACTAAATCTAGTTAGTTAAGGCACCAGGATTTTCTAGGAAATTTTCTTCCCCAAAACAAATACCAACCCAAAAAGATATGTGGTCTCAAAAACAACTACATATTCAATATTTAAAAATTCACAGGGAAGAGGTAAGGGACCGATTCTCTCTCTCACACAGACTTTGTTATTACTGTAGCAGGTCAGAAGTCTTGCAGACTGCCAGTTATATTCACTCCTTGTTTAAGGTCAGTTTTAATTATTGCAATATGAAAAAGACCTGTGTGCAAACAGAGTGACTAAGGTATGGTACAGGTGCTAATCTGGTTGTTATCTAAAATAAGAAAACCACTTGCTGCTGTCCTTTTTTTTTTTAATATCTCCTTATTTATCACTGACTTGCATTCGTGTAAGTGTTTGGATCCAGGGGAGAGGCAGCTCCGTGTTTTCAGTCTGATACTAGCAAACTCTCAAAGGCTGCTATACAATCAAAATTTCACAAAACCTGGTCATGCAGGATTCCTTGTCCATGGGACAGAAGTGACCCTTCTCCTAAGGCCTGTGGATTTATCCACAAGTAAGTCCTTTCCAGTCAGGGATCTTTTACTGAGGTGGCAGGTTTGTTTTGGGGGCTCTTCCTCAAAACTTGGTTTTATTCTGTAATTCAAATATGCATCAGTAAAAATTGCTGGTTTGGAGTTGCATTCTACTTAGAAAAAAGGAAGATTGTCTTTTCTTTCTGTTTCACAAGGAACAATGGCTGGAAATGTAGTTACCAAATGGAGCAAGACTCAAAAAAATGAATACGATTGAAAGAGGTATGTTTTAGTTGTGACAGTAAAATGGTACACAATCTTGGCCATTAGGAGATAAGGCCTGCTTGGTCATTAACTTAGAGAAAGGCCTTGTCCAAAGATTATAGCAATGAATTATAGCAATATGATCCCTCCAATGTGGTTTTAATTGCACAGGCACCAATGGAATAAAGGTGATTCTTACCTCTAGGGCATAATCTACCTTTATTCCAGTAACTGCATCTAAGGTATGACTAAGCTTTACTGTATAATTTTAATAAAAAATAACAAGTCAGACTAATCCATCCATACCTGTAAAAAATTACATGCATTCCCTGTCAAATACCAATATATAGAACAGCCGATTACATTTTTATGAAATGTAAACCATGCTTATTTAGACATATCTCCTCAGAGACATAGCTTTCCAAGGTCATCTTACACGTATAAATTCTTAAGTCAGAGGCCATATTATGAATTATTAAAGTTAAGATAAAAAACTGCATTTGATTATTAGTTTTTCATTATTATACTCAAATGTGCATCATATTTATCACCAGACCAGGGAGAATATATGAAAACGTATGCTCTTCATCTCTGAAAACATGCTTATCCAATTCAGTGCCAAATCAAAACAGATAACAGATAATATCAACTGAATAAATCAAAAAATGATTAGCTAATGTGGGGGAAGCAGACTACTCATGAGAACCATCAGCCACAAGGTTTCCAGTTTTCATCCATAGTAAGAATTTCTCAAGGTCTCTTTTTTTGCCTTCAAAATCATAAGTTTGTTTGCTCAGGCCTCAGTGGGTAGTTGAAAGGCTATTTATTTTCTCCCTTCCTCTGGATTTCTAATAGAAATCCACCCTGCTTGTGATACTTAATATTCCAGTAGCAACTGGTGAAAAAACAGGAACTTTCAGGGCTGAGCATACAAATGACAATTAAAAGGCACATGAGGAACCTCTTCTGAATCTTTCTCCAGAAGAGCCTACTTTCTCTCTTGACTATATCACCTCTATCAATCTCTTCTTAGAGAGAATAGCCTAGAAACATTGTCCCTAAAGACATTTTTAGTGAGATAATCCCTTTTTTTACCAATTCTAACCCAGCAAACAGACACTTCTTATCTTCTAAGCAGCAAGGTTAGTTAATGCTCAATAATATACATATTTGAAGAACTGGACACAGATTTTCAGTAAATATAGTGGATTCTAGGCACAAGCAAACATATACACAGAGGCACAGAAAGGCATATATAAGGATACACCTGAGGTCAAATAAAATAGAAATATCCTCTAGCAAAGGTATCTTTCTACTAACAAAATAGGAACATAATACCAGTCCAAAGTGACTGATCTGTCTGCCTGTGGTTGCAGTCCTTAGATGCTATTACACCTCAGTAAGTTGGTGTGTGGTTGCAAAACTTGGCTGATGGCTCACAGGGGACCTAGTGACAACTAAGATTTTATGTGATGGTATTTATCCTAAACATTGCATGCAACATACATTTGCCATCATACGCCAGTATATGGGAAGCAGCTACTCTGAAGCACTGAAGCATGCTGCAGACTAGCTTCGCTGCTTCTTTCTTTCACTAAGCTTTGTCAAGGTTGTGCCCTGGTTCCCATATGAACTTCTCCATGGGCTGTGGTATAAGCAAGGGGGATCATGTTAACGTAAATAAAAAACTTTGCCATTTAAGAGATTTGAAAGATGTCCACCTGAAAATCCACAAAGACATTCATCCATCCATCAGGCCCACTGTTACTTTGAATCAATCCACAAGCTTTGCCTCAACCATACGAGTCAAGAATAATTTTTACAGTATTAAGTTCACAATCTGAAGCTACAGGATACTAAAAAAAAAAAAACCAGGATAAAATAATTATACTAATCATTCTGCTATACATAGGAAGAGACAGTATTACAGAAAGAGATTTGGAACTTCTCCATTAAACTTTGGTACTTCACCTTTCAAACCTTAATAGCATTTTGGGGAACAGAACATACACAGGAAGGTTAAATTTTCATTGGGTTAAAAAATATCCCCCTAGTTTCCCCTTAAAACTACCACAGAGCCATTCATTTCCACGCAGTAAATTTGTCAAGTGAGGGAAGAAGCCACCAGGGCTAATGTTCTAAAATTTGCAACATCTAAAGCAATGCTCTTAAAGTCATGTTTGGAGAGAAGAGGTTGTTCAGTACCCTCTATAATATTTTGTGACTATCACAGCTGACATATTACAATTAAATCCATTTGTAGGCATCAAACCAAAATTATTCTGACTCTAGAAACTGCCAGCCACCTGCATCATACATTGCCTTCAGTTTATTTTGCAGGCACTCATTTCAAATAAAGATTTCCTTCAGGTGTACCCAACTTAAGTCAGCCAAAGGACCTTCACTTTTGAGTGCTCTTTAAAAGACAAGCGTTGAAAAGGCATGTTCCTTCCTCCTTTGCAGTGAATGGATTCTTTGAGGAAATGGGAGTATTAACTGTGATACAGCTACCCTTTTTTTTCAAATTCTTTCACAAAGAGATCACTGCTTCTGGGACCCACAGGCCCACATATTATTCACAGACCACACACTGGGAGGAGATGCATTGACCTCAGGACTGTTACATCACCATTACTGTTACTCCACCCAGGATCTGAATAGTTCATTTGGATGAAGTTTCACAAGTTATCAAGAGCAGCATGCATAACAAGCCCCAAACTTGGGCTGATTCAGTTTTGAAAGTCTAAATAGTGCTTGAAGAGTCAAAGAGACCAAATTTTCCTTAGGTTTTTGTTTTGGCAGGTTTTTTTGCCCTAATTTATTGCTCTGTCCCAAGGAAATAAGACAAAACTTTCATCTGTACTCTTTTATCTTATCTAGCCTTCAGAGGTGTCATACAAAAAGCCTTTCTAGATGACTTGGTCCCCTGAATTCTACAAGCTGCTCTGCCTTACATGAGCAAAGACCACAGTCAGGTGGCAGGGCTTTCCTACTTCTTTTGTACAGCTGAAGCAACACAAAGCAAGTGAGAAATTAAGGATTCCTTCCTGTGACACAGGGGATCCTTTGGGTGGATGGACAGCAGGGTAACCTGCTTTATAGAACAAAAGCATGTCCCTCTCAGAAGGGGCCTGTCAGGGGTTGTAAGCAACTAAATGGATTAGGAGCAGATATGATAAAATGTAAAAAGTCTTTGAGCAGCAGAATGAAGGACTGCAGCCCAGTCTTGAATGTGTGCTAAATTAGACTAAAAGCCAGAATCTTATTCAGATTGAGAGAACAGAAAGAGACCTGGCTTCCATGTTCTTACCTCTTCAGATTTACTGAGTATAAACTCAGTAAGGCCGAGAACTGGGCTTTTGGTTTTTCATTTCTCAATCCACTTGTCCTTTCATATGCCCATAGGACAAAGGGCAGAAGTAAGAGAGGGTTAATGGCTTCACTGCCGTTGACTGGTGTTAAAGCCAGGGCAGATGTGGGTTTTAATTAGAAAGCAGCTGCACATACATAAACCACAGCAATCTTAATCCAAAGAGTGACAGTGTGAATACAGACCTCTTGCAAAAGCACATACCTTTAATCTGCATTTGTCTGTGTTTTTAGAGGGAAAGGGTTTCAGCAGAGTTCTATCCAGGAGCTCGTAGGAGATAGAAGAAAAACTACATATATGTCTAAAAATCAGAAAAGGGTACTAAGAATGTAAACAGAAAAGAATAAAAATAACCACATAGATCAAGTTACTCAGCACCAAAACAGTGCAGTAAAGTTTTCCATTACCTTTCACAGAATAGAGCTCTCCCACTATGAGCAAGGCTCCAGCTGTTCTCCTGGCTTTCCCTTGGGCACTGATTATGCTGGACATCCTGTGAGCCCCCTCAGAACTGGCAATTACATCTAGAATATCCCAGCCCTTTAGGAATTCAGGTACCAAATTTGCTAGAAATACTGCAGAGGAGGAAATAATGAATATCAAGTTTACTCTGTTAATTTTTCCCATGGTCCATTGGGTAGAATGTGGAGGTTCCCTTGTCGGGAAGCAGATGAGTGCATAGGAAGCAGTGCTGCCAGACAAGCCAGGAACTACATATTCCCTCCACATCTGCAGGCAGCAGCAAAACCCTACAAGCTGCTCCCTGACAACAGTGCAAAATGGAGTTTGCTTACTTAGGCCCAGAAAGTTCATTAAGTCTGAGGTCCATAGGCTTGTTCATGCTGTGGGTAAGTATATGCCTCAGTACTCCACAGAGAACAGTTTTTTGGCACTTCTCATATCCACAAAGGAGTGTGCACGTCCTGACTCATCATATGGGCCGCAGATGCATTGTACACGGGTGCAACGCACTTTGTGTTGTCCAGCTCCGCTCAGCTCTAAGACTCTAAATCTTTAATGGGATTTGAAGGTAGAGAAGAGGGTGGGTAAACTGGGAATTTACATATCTCAACATATACTCTAGTAAACCATCTCCCTTTCTGCCTTGAGTGATTGTCCATATGCAGTCTTATACTCTTAGCATGCTTGCTCTCCACTAGCTTTCCCATTCCACCAATGCAGATAACTTGGCTGAGAAACCCCTGGCCCTCAAAAAGAGAGACAGAGGATAATCCTTTATGGCAGCTCTAGGAGCTTCTGTAATAGCACATTGTCTAGTGTACAGAGAACCATGTTGTGGCTTTGCAAATTGCATGCCTCACGAAGAAGATGAGAGAAGTTAACTCCCTAGCACTCCCTTAACAGCTCTGACATACCCGATGCCCAGGCAAAACACTGAGCGTTGTTCCCACAGTGTCAAAAGGCGTAGATATCTCCTGGCTTTTTGTCAGGATCTGACATCCTCCTTTAGTGACCGAGTCAAAGAAATAAAAAACACTTACAAAGATTGTAAGTGGTTTTTATTGCCCCCCCACTAGAAGTTTTCAAAGACAGGTTGGACAAGGCTTTGAACAGTGTGTTCTAGTGGAAGGTGTCCCTGCTGATGGCAGGGATGTTGGAACTGGATGACCTTTAAGGTCCCTTCCAACCCATACCATTCTGTGACCTTCATAGAAGGTCAACCTTCACAAAGGTAGACGACTCAACGAAGGTTATGATTCACCTTCCATTTCATTTGTGAGTATGTACCACATTTCCTTCATTCCCCAAACATCCCAGTGATGGCTGCTGGCATTTCTGTGCACAGAATAGTGGTAGAACACTGGTAGACCTCAGAAGCAGTGCAGGAATTACTGGCATAGAGTGAATAATTTGTGAGTGAATTGCACTACCTTTAAATGAAGTCTTTCTACCCAAATCTTAATCTATAAAATACTGTGCTGCAGCCATTTCCTAACATCCTTATGCTGCAGCTACTTTTTCATGTACCTTCTTTTGTACAAAGCACATTGAAGTGGGGAGTGATGGGAAGGTCAAATTTGTTTTGGAAAAGTCCAAAAGCTCTTTCTGCAGCACAGTTATTAGGAGGACTGTGAGAAGGCCCAGTGGCAATGATATATAGATAAACATCTGCATTCCTTACATACCACAGTCATTTTTGCTTCAAGTAGAACTTCACACTTCCAATGCTAAGCAGATTGTGTATGTGTCAATTAGACACCCAAATTCTCTCTCCCCATTTGGTGTCAGGTATCCATTTGATAATTTGCTTTTGCATTATGAAGAGCCATGACTGATTCGGTGATCCTTTCTTTAGATTTGTCAAAGCTCTCTCACGCTGAGCAAACACTTAGTCCTCTTACAATACTGTATTAGCTGACTTTAGTTAAAAAGTATTCCGCTACCTTAGAGTTGCATTGCAAAGATCCCTATTTTATGCACTGTCTACTTAAAAAATAAAGATAAAGATTGAATTACACTCCTGATCCCAGGATCCTCTTGCACTATACAAATATAAGTATTTAATTTGGCTTTCCCTGTTTATGTTAGTTTGTTTTAGTTGCTCTGTATCTTACTGAATCACAAGAATGCAGCATAATTGGACTTATTCAGTACTGTGTGTCTTTTGCAGCTTTTTGCTTCCCAGAAGTAAAAAAAAAAAAGGTTTTAAAAGAAGTTCTAAAAGTGTTTTTTGTTCTTTAGTTGTGAAACTAAAAACTAGAGAAACAACCAAAAGATGTTTCATACTGAGAGCCTGCAAATAAAGGCACAGAGTTAGAAAATGAACTGATTGTAGCATGGGTGAAAGGAAGCAGATTGCCAGTCTGGAGAGACTGAAGTCTGCTGCTCACCCCTGCAGAAACACTCTGGAGATTAGAACTGTGTGGTACCCCCTCCAGAACTCTCTTGCCAAGCCTAAGTTGGTTTATGGCAGGTACAGGGAAGAAGAGGAAGAAGCCACACAATAGACAGTGATGGGGTGACCTTCCCTGGGAAAGTTTATTCTAGCCTGCAAAAACTGTGAGGTACCACAAACCCATTTCAGTTCCCACTCTAGGAAATAGGAAGACTGCTGTTGGGTGCAGAAGAAGGTGCCACAGGTCACAGGAGAGGCGCAGGTGGTTGTCTCAGCACCAGAGCACCTCATGCCCAACCAGCAGGACTGACAATACCAGTCCCCATGGCTCCTACAGTGACACTGTCCATAGTGGGTGTCAGTAGATTCTGATTCCGGTGGGATCTGTTGGTTGGTTGCAAAAGGCTAGCAAAAGAAAGCCTGAGCCAAAACTCTACTTATTTTACACTGGTTTCATGTGCTCAGTCACTTAGGAATGCCATCCTGAGGGACCAGAGCCTGGTGCCTAGTCAGGGTTTACCTACATGGAGCTTCTTGCAGAGTTAGACCCTGGTGATTTCAGTAGGCTGTCCTTAGCATATTAGGAAACAGTGGTCATACACAAAAGCAGGTCTTTCAACTTAGAAGCTCAAGCAAATAAACTTTCAAAGGTTCAACACCTACTGAACTTTTTCTGACTTTCCATCCATCCCATTAATTCATTAAATACAGTTTAATTCCTTAATTTAGCTTTTTTACAACAAAGAGTTTTCAAATTACAGGCTTTATTTTTATTAGCAGACATTACTGGCAAAACACAAGAGGCCAGTAGAAGCGTATGTCTTGCTGGTGTAAGCCAGTTCACCCCAGTGGTTTCCACTATGCTATTTTGCACTTCTTGAGAAGCTGGCCTTGTTCTTGTAACTTAATTTAAAATGGTTAAATACATTTGCATCAGTATCTACTACATCTAAGTAACTATATTCATTCAATATCTGTTATGCCTAAGCAACGACAGTCCTCACATTCAGAGAGGATCTTAAGTCTCAGACCTTCTCTGACAGATTTCTCCTTTCTGCACTAAGTAAGAAGCAGGTTCAGGGGTGGGATGAGAGCAACCAGGTAAGATGAGGGACCATCCTTGACTCTGCAGGAAAGAAATGCGACTTGAACATCAGGCTCTAAGGGAAACGGGGAATCGTGTAAGCCATCGAGCAGCAGAGGAATTTAAAGAAATAACCCTGGCCTCACTGATCTCAAAGAGCATCAGCAGAGCTGAAAAGTTGCAGGGACAGTATCTGGAACAATACAGAAGAAACTGTGTGACCAATGTTACTTTTGGTATCTTCCCTTAGATTCACGCTAGTTTACAAGTACATAAAGTTTCCCTAAAAAGACATTGAGGATGAAACGTGGCTTGTCTAGCAAGATAAACTCTGCATAAGCAATCACTCACATCCAGCTCCACACCGAGCACGCCGACAGCTTTTCAGTGCAAAGTGCACGGTCAGGGTCGGGGCTGGAATGTGAGTCCAGCCCTTCCCAGACACAGGGAGCGCGCCTGAGTGAGCCTCCCTGAGGAAACTTTAGGCCAGCCCTGGAGATGCTTTGGCTTATTTCTATGAAATGTGTTAAATGAGCAACAACCAAAATAAATCTCCACAGGAGGCTGAAAGCAGCAGTGCCCAGAGCAACTATAGTCACCTATTCAGAAGTAGCTCCCAATTTGGAGATCATCTTAGTTTTTAGATGCCTGATAAAGATGTCCTACCCAGAATCCCCAAATTAGTTGCCACATTTTAAAAGACTGATTTTCTTATGCCGACTTCTATGCCACAGAAAGTTCTATCTAGCCATAAAAAGCTCAGTAATTGTACTGAAACTGCAGGAATTTCAGATGTTTACATTTTATAAATGTTTATAATTGAAAATTGGGTTGTACAAGTGTTTGAAATGAAAATTTATTTTAAGTATTGTTCTAGTGCTTGGTTGTTTATGAGTACTGTGAACAAAACTGATTCTATACCCAGTTTAAAATGCATGTGCAGCAAGCATTGCAGTAGCAAAATAAGGAGCAACATAAAGCAGAGGGACACTCTTGTGAGACAGAATGCAAAGCAACACCCATAAGTAAGAAATAAATAATTTGTCACGAATTTTATACCTTACAGTTCTTTGTTTCTAGAAAATAAATTAGGAAACTATTCCTAAAATCTCCTGATTTCTTTCCTTATGTTAGCTGTTGCAAGAAGAAAAGGCAACTGTCTCTTAAGCATTTATGACACACCAAAAAAACAGGGGAAATGTAGATACATGAATGTTAACATCACTGAGACAGAAAGCAAAGTAGAAATAGCTTTTTTAATTAAACCCTGAACATAAAACTGAGAAACTACCGATATCCTTGAGAAGTGCCACATTTAAACCGAGAGCCATGAGATGCTTACAGCCCTGAAGAGGTCGCGCTCTCCTTGTTTATACAATGCTGCCCTCTAGCAACTGAAATCCCTGCGCAGGACTCAGAAGGGTTTTTCTGAGAACACAGGTTATCTTTTCCTTTCAAAAAGCATTTTTTGTATGCCACATCTGTGCTTTAAAACACATTTTAAAGCTCTTCTTTGGTAAATTTTCTACACTAGTTGTGTTTCTCCGGCTAAAGAGGAACAGCAAAATTGTCTCCTGACTTACAATGGGGCAAGTTAAACACACCGGAGACAGCTGCTGCTTCATGAAGTTACATACACCTGACTCATCTTTGCTCCATCAGACCACCCGCTTCCCTGGGGTATTATCAGGGAACCTGTCTCCAGCGCTTTGCTTACTCAGGTCAAACTGCACTATAAGAAAAAGTCTGGTGCTAGTGAACTCCAGCAGTGGCTCGACATGCTGCCAAAGACCTTGGCAATATCTCGTCGTTTTTTCTAGTGCTACATGCACAGGGCACATTCCAGTTCAAGGCTGGAACTATAAAACTCAACCACACTAGACTGCACTCATGGGGTCTGACACATCCTAACCCATTCTGCTTCTCCCACACAATTTGTGATCGCTCTTTGCTCCTAATTGGGAATTAAGATGCCAATAAAATACATAACAATTGCAATTAAAATTTAAATCAATAATTTTTAAAGGCAGTCATAAAACAAACAGTTATCATTTCATTTCTTCTTTAGCCTGGTAAAACACGTTAAAACTCCCAAGCCCTGTGTTGATATTCAGGCCTAAGCTAGCAAGGCATCGAAGCACACGCTCATCTCTCAGGTACCCTGAACTCAGGTACCACTGGCGTTAATACGAGTTAAAGACAGACTTACAGACTTTTCTGAATGCCTGTCTTAAACAGAAGTTAAGATTCTGATCTCTCATTGAGTTGAAAGCCACTGAAAGAGGGCTTAATTTAGAAAACCTTGTTCTGATTAAAACAAACCCAAACTGGCTCCAGACCTAAACTGTAGAGAAACTTAACTAAATATTCTGATTAAATGGCTTCTGTGATTACAAAAAATAAACAAACACAAGTTTTCTGTTAAAAAAACCAAAGCCATCTCAGGGAAAGCACCAGAAATGCTGACGGCCACTGGGCTAAGGGAGGCTCTTCTCCTACCTATAAGGCCAAACTGTTCTTTGAAATGATGCAGAATTGGAAAGTCATAGCAAAGCAGAAACTTACTCAATGGAAACACACTCCAAAAGGCAAAGAAATTTGTATTTTACAGAGTATGCTCCCTAAGGACCTAGCAAAAGATCATTGCTGTCATGCGAATTCAGCTGAGCTGAGGAAGCATTGAGAGGAAGACATCAGTAAGATCATTTGACTCTTTGCTTCTCTGCTGCCATTACCCCAAGCAGAATTTGACTGCCTCAGGCCACAGCACCCACAGGCTGGGTGACTCGAGATGGCCATACTGACCTACACATCCTTCTTCCCCTCTTCCTCTTCAATGTCTTTTGTAGACAGCCCAGGTGCAGGGGGTATGACTACCAGGAATAGCCCATTTGCACTAGAAAATCTCAACTGTGTATTTGAGGAGGCTGTCACACACAGGACAGCAAACTTGCTTATTAAATAGCAAACGTTAAATAAACATGAGGGGCGAAAGCACAGTGATGAATCTGCATTAGGGACACCAGGGTGCTGAAACTTCATTTTACAGCTAACTGCTACTTTGCATCTGCTGAGAACTTCATATTAAACTCAAAATACTTCTACTAACCTTTTCCCCATAAATTTAAACCTTGGGAGGGGTTTATAAGAGACACTACTGAAAAGCATGGTGCAGTAGTGGAAAAATGTGTTACACTGAACAAATCAGTAGATTAAAACCTCCACCTCAGTTCATCCAAACATTCTTTTCCATTAACCGTAACACAGGAATCCTGTACCACAGCTTTTGAGGCTGATTATGTGGAACTACTTTTAAATATGACTTTTAGGTTTTTATTTTTGACTAACAAATGAGACATTCTTAAAATACCATCAAATTGTTTCCCTTGCTTAATATTAATAACACTACTTTTTGAAACATTCAGCTTCTTGTCCACACTCAATTTGCTGAAAGGTCAGAATTAGATCTACTAGGGATTCATCCTGGATAATTTTTCAGTGTGTTACAATCAGTTGTCAACCAGCACAGTTAAATCTGGGGTAGGATTCTACAGGCCTCAGATAAAACTCCTACTGTAGTAATGAGATTATTTTTTTCTTGAGAAAAGACCAAGGGATTAAACTGTTGAAGGAAAATAATAATTTTATGAAGCCCTGCTGGCCAGTTTACACACCAGACAAACTGGTGTTGGAACTGGCAGGCTATTTGTACAGGAATAGAAGAACTATCTTACCCAGCCAGACCTCTCATTCAACTACTGCAAAATCTTGTCTCTGGAAATGAAAAGTTTGCATATGTAGGGGAAGACGAGAAAGCCATAGCACTGAAGATGCCTCAGAACAGTACTGAAGTACCTCAGTTAGGAAAATTACGCATAATCAAGAGATATCGTTAAATATGATCCTAATAGAGTCCTAAATATGGTCCTGCTGCAATGTAAACATTGTCAGGTACGTGCTTCCGTGCTTTCCTGATTCAAGATATTAATGAACACGTTCCCTACAGACAGTACTATCTAAACTGAGAAATACAAAACTTCAAGAGTACATGTTGCCACAGATGTTTGACATCTTCACTCATAGGGAAAACACCATGAGCTGATAAAAATACCACTGCCATGGAGAAATCAGATGCACAGCAAAGAGCTCCAAGGGACAGAAAAGGTAGCAGCAAGTCTCCGAGGTGAATGGAAAATTTGGAATGATGGTATACACCATGAAACCTTGCTGATGTTGCATTTTATTTCTCTTTATTTGCATTGTTGTGGTTTTTTGACTGGTTTTGGACACTATGAAATTTCCCCAGTTTCAAAGCATACCATAAATCAGTTATAGATTGAAAAAATGAAAGCACATGCTTGGGCTCCAGTCTGGATCCTGACATATTGTTCCTGTGCAGCTCTTGACAAGTCATTTAACTTCTCTATTCCATTTCTTCTTTATTATAAAATTGCTACCCTACCTCAAAGGACCACTGTGATACTATTTTGCTATGCATCCTTTCCCAAGATATTTAGATAGTCTGACTGCAGGCAGCAGAGATATAAAAAGTATGTTTAAACAAGAACCACCTCTAAGCCATCTCAGAACAGAATCACTGCACTGGAGACAGATAATGATGATAAGAGAAGGGAAAGGCAATGCAGCAGCTGCAATAGCAAATTTTCCCCACAGACAACTTATCAGACAGCACGACATTGATAGGCTTCAGGCTGCATCTGACTTTCAATGGAACCTTTCCTGATTTGTACACCAGAGTAAAATCAAGTCCAAGAAAAAACCCCTAACTCTTTTGCAGAAGTCCATGTGTTTAGAAACTGGGCTAATCACAACTATTAGATAAAGTACCTTTCCTTTTTGTTACTGTGAAGCTCATCTCATATACCAGTTATCTAACTCAACTTCCACACTGATCTGAAAAGTCTAAGTTTAGAAAGAATTATTTGGATTTGCAGCTCTACAACAGATCAGAACCAGGACCATTTTGCTCACTATTTTCCCCTAACATTCAGAATAAAACTTTTGGTAATGGAGTTGTTAGCATCCAGGAGTCAGTTGCTTTGAAGTATTCTGGTTTATACTACTGTGTATATAAAACTGAAGAAATATAGTAAGGCCACACTGATTGCTTCATAGCATGGGAATTATTGTGGGTTTGGTGGTTGTTAATACCATTTTCTTACTACATTCTCACTTTGCTAAGGCAAACCTGCAATGCTCGGGCCAAGCAGATGCAGAATGTATCAAATTAATACCTTAAGGCAAGAAACACAATAAGATATTTCATGATAAACTCAGGGACACAAACTATGTCCTTGACATACTCTGCTCCCAGACACTGCTGAGGCAATTGATTTCTTTACGTCTCATGTGAGGATCACCAGAGAAAATAATCTGGAATTAGTTATTAATCAAACAAAGCATAGCATAGATTTAGAATTTTTTAAATGGTGCCAAAATCAGTTGTGGAAATTTGGAATGACAACTGATGAGAAATTTAGTGCTTAGAGGGAGGGCAGGGTTGTGGTTTTCCTCTGGTTTCATTTTTTTAATTTTCTTTTTCACTGCTTGTGACAGAATCTTTACAGGGATCTCACAAAATCTTCCAGTCAGTCCTCTGTAGAGAAAAAGATCTATTTTACAAAGAGTTCCTATTATACTGGCACCTGTCCTGTAGTTGTACAGGATGAGACTTATCCATCCAAACAGTAGGTTTCCAGCTAAAGAAAACCAAAATACAGGGCAACAGTATGGATCTGGAATAGAGTAGGATGGGATGAGCCACAATCAGAATGCACTTGGCAAGGGAGATGGGGATTAAAATGGTGTTTTAAACATAAAGAAGAAAGTCCCAGACAGTGGGATGGAAAGGTAAAAAATAAAACCAAGGGAAAAAGTGAGTGAAGAGCTTCTGGTAGATAAGAGCAAGTGTCTGTGCCTAATGGGCCTTGGCTAGAACATGAGAACTTTATTGTAGCAAGCCTGTGTGAATCACTTGTCCAGTACAGGAAGGAGCCTTACTTTTCAGGCTCCTGTCATAAAATGAGATATTTTGCACATTTTTGCATACTGCCTAGAAAAACGGTGATAGCTACAGATTACTGTACTGAAGCAAGGAAAGTGACAGTTGCAGTAATCAAGGCCATTAACCTCAGGTTGCCCTATCCTACCAAACCCAGACCCTGACTGTTCAAACAATTCAGCTAGACATATTCTTAAAGTTACTAACATTTACGATATGCCCTGGGACACCAGTGATGCCTTTGAGGACATAATAGAAGGCAAAAAATATCCATATTAAAAATAATACATACTCAGAGAATCACAAGCATTCCAAACAGAAGTTAATTTAACATATAACACTGAGCAACAGATTATTCCAAGATCCAGCGGACCTCATATTTAGGCTTTTAGATTGGCATTTTCCAAACTACTGTGTTTGAATTGTCACCTAATATCAAACAAAGCATATAGGAACATATTACATGAAAGGCATCACAGAGGAAGGTTGATTTGATACCTTAAATGAAATGGGGAAAACTTTTTAAGCACCCCAAGGAAGTCTCAGTTGTTTTGATTCAATAGATCCAGTTTCACCTCACATTGTTATAAACTCTGGTAAAAATATTTTGGTGTTGATTTAGTGACACAGCAAAAAACAGGAAAATTGCTTTGAACACTGATATTTTTCAATTCTGTTAGGGAAAAGACTAAAATAAAATTTCAGCAAATAAAATCTCAAGTTTTATTAATTTTGCTGCCTTGTTCCTATCATGCAACTTTCCACATTATTTCACATGAAAAATGTTAGATAAATCCACCTTGTCAGTGAAGAATTGGGGCCTATAACTGGTTCAAAGAGTAATTTATGGTTAGGCTCTACTCACTACCTTATAACAAAGGATTTCTAGAAACTACATGTATTCAGCACAACTACTAAAATTTCACAAGGAACCCATGAAGGAAGATAGCTGCCTTTGGGGGTACGACATAGGCGTCTGAGCTGAGCACTACATTTCTAGCATTTCATGAAAGCATAATATATTATTTCATTCTCAAGGCCATGAATTATTTCACCATTAACAGACACTTTCAGCAGATCTCCTCTAAGTTTACTACTTTAATGAGTAGCATCTAGCACCCTGAATCAAAAGGGGTTTTCCTACTGTTTTCTATGGGACCAGGATTTCGCCAGCATTCCCTCGTGTTATTAAAACAAGGATTCTCTCTAACCTATTAGCCAGGGTATTATATTAATTTAATAATTAGCTTGTTTTGACTTCAGAAAGCTCTCATATCAATTTCAGTCTTTTTTTTAACTCCAAGTCACTTCAGCTAAGTTAATCCTTTAAGCTTTCATACTGCAGTGTAAGGTACTGTGTTCCTTCTCTTCCCACTGATCTTACCAGGGCTGGCATTTGAGGCTTTTTTTTGAAATCATGGTCACAGTTTTGGATAATGCAAAATGTCATTTTTGTACCAACTCTAGCATTGTCATAAAAAGATAATTATCTGTCAATCCACTCGAAGTTTTCATACTTCAGTGATTTACATGTGCCAGACATCATTTTGAAGCTCATGGTCCAAAGAGCTCCCTGAACAAGACACTGTCTAATAGGAAAAACAATGGGTGACATCCTGCCCCAGTGAAGCATAAAACATTCACCTGTATTTCCCAGTTTACTTTACTCAACAGGTTTCTGTAATGGAGTTCTCATTTACAGCCACACTAGTCTGGGGACTCGATTGCACTGATAGAAACGGGACTCTGTTTTTCCAGATCAACCAACACGTACAGGCAAGAACTCACAGTCATTAATGGATGCTGAAATCCAAATCCCGATGTGCATACAGACACAACAGCCGAAGATTTATTGATCATACTAGAATATACAGTAGACTCACAGCTAAGTCAGTCCTGGTGGGACAACACTAGTTTCAGGTACTTCTCTTATTTCCAGTGAAATCAAAGATGAAAGCTAGCACTTAGTTTACACTGAGTGCTCAGGTAAAACTCAAGCATATGATAATAAAGAAGTGACTGAAATGAAGAAAAGAAGAACTAGAGCATTCAAGCATTTAGTTCTCAAAAGCACATTAATAATAATTTAGACAATTTAGAGGTATCATGACATAAAGCATCATTCTTAGTGGAAGATGTACTTTCTCCATACATCTATTTGATAGGCACCATAAGCACTAGCATTTCACTATAAGAACGATGAATGTATGCTAATGTCTCTGTTTCCACGCCAAACCACCCATCTGTTCTCTGCTCAGAATTCTGTCATGCTTTTCTTTTCATTTTTGTCCTGTGTCATATTTGAGTTTAAAAATACAAAAATATGCATTATCTCATATATATAATTTATGATCTAGACTCTCAGTACCAATGAAATTCAACAAAGAGGGAATGGAACAGAGAGAATGATTCAGAATACTGAGTTTCCAATTATTCAAGATGAAGCACTGCTTTATTGTGTTGCGTTAGCAACCTCTTCATAACAAGGAGAGGCAAAAAAAGGGTTTGAATTAATGACCTCATTTGTGGGGAACAAAACATCTAATTTTTTAATGCATAGTTCATCTGCTAATGCACAGACACTCGTCTCTAATGATAGCTTATGCTGATATATCACTAGCAGTGTACCCTACATGATGAATTACCCACTAGCCGTCATTATCACTGGCTTTAGGTTTTATTAACTTATTAACCTTAAAAAGGTGCCTACAAAGTCTTTTGTATTACCACTTGCTGCTTCAAAGACAGGAACAGAGGTTTGAATTAGGAGTTTTTAGCAGATTAATAATCAGACTTCTTGAGCTCACCATGAAATGTATGAGATAATATATACCAATACTAGCTATGTATACGTGCTTACTGCTTTTTGAGAATGAATGCTGCAAGATGAGTCATAATTATTTAGGCCATAATTTCTAATATTCTACATTTCCTTTTGGTCAGAAGTACTTCAGAAAGTGCCTGCTGGGGTATAAATACAAATAAAATGAGCAGCCTACTTCAGGGATTATCTATTCTTCTAGCTCCTAGAACACTTATGTTCTGAACAGTTAAAACTGTGGATAGACCAAAAGACCTGATAAAGGGCCTTTTTCTCCAAAGCACCTACAAAAGTGATGGTCATAGCTTTGCATTCTCAGCTGCCCTTCTACATGTGCAACTTAAATGCCTATTTATTTTCCTAGGACAAATACTGAACTCAGCCCCACAGAACATCACTGTGGGTGTGAAACAATGGCAACTACTATATATTAAATGTATTCACATACACACAGCATCTTCAGCATCAAATGCTCAGATACTCTCAAAGAAGTATAGTTTCATCGCTTGAAGTGGACAGTCCTAGCAGAATGATTACACGATCACACACGTAATAGTGTTTATGGCTGAAACACATTAAATATTTTGTTCTCCCTATGATGCCATTATTGTTTGGCAGATCTTATAAAACTGGTGTTAAGACAAAAACACATTCTGAAGTAAGGGCAATATTCAGCTCTTTTCTCAGCTGCACAATGGCTTCCCAGGGCAGCAGCCTCTCATAATCCATTCCCATGTGGCTTGAATCTAACCCAGTTACAGTGCTGAAGCTTTTTCCCTTTTCAGTGTCAGTACAAAGAAATCTGGGGACTAGCATCTAGTCCAGGCTCTGGCAGCTCTAATACTGTCCTAAATAGGTTACTGAGGATTACTTTTGGCACTACTTGGGAAACTTAACTGCTGTCAAGCCAATGTACTGAGCTTTGTGCCAACTGCTTCTTGTTCCCTTCTAAATCAGGGAAGTAACAAAAAAAAAAGTTCCAGGGAGCAAGCTGAGGACTGAGGCTAAAGCATGCTGTGCTCTAGTGATCTCTGTAAGCACAAGGAATCCATAGGGGATGCTTACAGACCTGGAGTAGTCCTTAAGATACTGTAATTTGTTCTGGGCACAGGATAGAGACACCAGTGCCTCCTCCAAGTGTGTGCCAGACACTCTGGCAATTCTTGAGATTTTGTCTGTAAATCAGTGTTTCCAGAAAACTTCCTAAGTGTTGTGTTATTCTTCCTTCCTCCCTCCAAACTTTACCTGAAATCCCCTTCACTCCATGGGACCACAAGCAGCTTAAGGGGGGTATGTAGCACATACCCTACACAAGACTGAGCTTTCCAGAAGTTAGAACTGTGGAGTTTCCAAGACCACTGCAAAACATCAGCTTGCCTGACTGTTTTGAAATTTAGTAAATAGGGAACTGCTACAAAATATTGTCACTCCATCAGAGATATTACAGTTGAAAAGAACTTTTTTTGGTCATATTTCCTCTTCTATCTGCTACTGCAGAACTTTCTTCCATGCTGAACTCTTAAGGGTTAACTAGCATGGCGTGGAGGAGGGGGAAATCAGAGGTCAGCTCATGTTCTGATACCAGTGAACTCACAAGTTACTCCTTAAGCATGTGGTTTCATCCTAGGTTCTTCCTGCCAGCAATTTCTCACTTTAATCATACACCCACAGCAACCCAGATCTTTAAATTCAGCAATTCTTTCTCAGGTTTCAGCAAGTCATTGGCTGCCTGAGCTATTTTTGGGATATTTTCTCTACTGCAGATGCAGCTCAGGAAAACGCAGGGAGCATGCTAAAGACCTGCAGCTATTTGCCTTGTACAATTTGCTCATTTCTCTTTATTTCTCTGTTTTCCCACACTGATCACTTAAAGGACAATCTCTCTTGCAAACAAAATCCCCGGAGCCTGATTAGAGGGACTGAAGGCTCCCAGACACGGATTGCCTGCCAGCCACAGCCCGGTAAGGACATGGACACTTTTGGCTAGCCTTGCATTGCAGCTTTTTAAGCTTTGCTGAACGTTTATTTGTGTCCATCGCTTCCAAATCAACACTGCTGGCATGGCAGGCAGTCTCCAGCTCCTGGTCTCCATTTTCATTCCCTAAAATCCTCAGCACTTGTAAGTAACACATTTATGCTCACCATCTCTTTGTGTGTTCTCGAATCAATGACTGACACTGATTTTGATCAGCTCCAGGGGTTGGGTTTTTTTCCTTCTCTTTTAGCATCTTTTGGAGATCTGTAATTTGTAATCCTGATTGAAACTGTGGATATTTCTATTGCCTGATCTTCCCTATTTTAGGTATATTGCTAGTCTTCTTATTTAGCTCAGCAAATTATTCAAATCAGGGAATGGTTTTATGTACAGTAGATGGAAACGTTATAAAAAAGACCTGCTACTGCCGACTTACAGTTATATACATGGCTTGCTTGTCTTTGTACTGGCTCTGCTATAATACCTTTAAGCTGCCACATAGTAGTGCGCTAACACTACAAAGACATATACAGCATAAAACCAATGCAGCAGAGCGAGCTGTACTAAAAATGAATAGGTTTTACCATGCAGTTCTTTTTATATATGCTCACAGAAATGCATCAAGTAAGCTCTGAAAGAATGGTGAGATTGCAATTTTATAGGACATACTATTTTACTGAAATACTTATAAAAATAGTTTAACATCCTCAGGGACATTTTACCTATACATACTCCTGCAGGAAGATGAACACAATACATGTCTAATGAATGTACATGTCTAATGAATGTACAAACAAAATTCTGGGAATCTCTGGTGACAGAAACTGGAAGAGGGATACTTTTGGTCCTTTCCTGTACTTCAGGCTTTTTAGGAATACTGGAATTGCTTTTAGCTTTATCCTTTCAAATTCAGTAATATGATGGTTGCAAACAGAATTCCCCTGAGGTCTTAATGTACATCATCCAAATATTTTACTGCAACTCTGTTTGTTGTCCTATTAAGAGAGGTTTTAGAAAGCCTGACTTTGCACTAGAGGTAGGGAGGTCTTCAGAGAGATTAAGTAATCAAAAGGTACCTGTGTCTGCTGCCCGAACAGACAAGAGCATACTGTAAAATTGCAGCCCCATAACATTTCCTATCAAAATGCAAAGACATGGCAGTCTGCAGCAGAAACAAAAGTTAGCACAGCCTTTGAAACAGTATTTTAGGAACTTACTCAAACCTCACCTTTCACCTTTTCAATATAGGAGAATTTTTTGTTCATTTTCAACATTGCAAATGATTCTTGCTTGATTTATAAAACCAATTGGAGGGATGGAGGAAACGCTGTATGTGCACAGGAGTGGACTAAAGGTCTTTAAGGCTTAATTTTCAGTATGGGTGAAGTTCTGATGTTGTTATGCAAAGAACTGGGGGGAAAAAAAAAAAGGCATCCACGATATAATGACTTACAACTCAGAACACTAGAAGCAGAAAGTGAAAAATTAACCTGTTATCAATAGATTTAAGATCAGACTCTGAAAGTGGTATTTTTGCTTCTGAAAGCCCCTCATCAATTGTGAGACAATTTCTATGATACTGTCTGTGTTGCTTCTGAACATCAGACTGATCTCTCAGCCTGGCTGTCTCCTCCCACCGGTGCATCTCTGCCTCAGTTTCACTAGAGTTACAGACACTAAATTAGCTTAATGAGAAATATGAATCAATCCTTTAGTCCTTAGTTCCATCTTACACTCAATCCCAAATGTTAGCACTCAGCCTGCTGGAAATCCTGTGAGACTTGACACATTTCCCAGAGACCGCAGGAAAAAACAAATTATTATAGCTGGCTCTGTTTTGCTAAAAGTTAGCAAAGCATTTGATTGTTTACGGTTAACAGAGGAACTGATACATCATTAGACAAGTTACAAGGCATGCATGTAAATCTAGATCACATATTTCTCTCTCTCAAAAAAAAAAAAAGTTACTCTTACCACAAACAGAATTTAATTGAAGGAAGTTTTACCAACAGTAAGACAGTATTTCAGTGAGATAAAACTCAATACACCTGTACAGAGAGCCATCCAAGGTGCTTGTTTGGGTTCATTGAGAAAATGTTACACTAAATTGTGCCATTTTATTTTTAAAACAAACTGTTGCATATAGGAGCTCTCTAGAAGTTGAAAACCCCATCTTTGTTAGAGAAGGAATACAGACCATGGGGATTAGCAACTCTCCAGTCGTGCCCAGCTATGGAAAAACGCATGCTATGTTAATATACTTTCTTTGGCTTGCCACAGCCTCTTGCACAGCCTTTTCACAAAAAAATCTTCAACCTAGGACCAAGAATAGCACACAAATCTGCTACGTACAGAAGTCACTACTGTTCCTGGCATGTGATAGGAATCATACTTTTAGAATGCACACTATGTCTCTGAAGATATAGATGTGGCTCCTCTAGAGAGGCCAGTGGAGCACAGGAGAGGCTGACTGATTGCCAACAATAGAGAGAAATCACCTCCTGATCTTCCACTACTGCTGCTAGCACCCATTAACTCCACAGCTCCTAGCGCTGGTTACAGCCTGTCCCTCTCCCTGCTCCTTCTGTCTGCTGGCTGGGGCCCTGTCTCATACCCTTAGTAAAAGGGCACTAGATGAACACTGGCCTTGTGCTCCCTCTTGGGGTTTGTGAAAAAATTGAAAATGTAGGGGAAGAAATCAACAGCTCTCCATGCTGTTCTTTTTTTTTTGTGCATATACATTAAATCAACCACACACAAGATACAAAAGATTAACTGACTCTATAAATGTACTAATTTATAATTCAGCAGCAGCTATGATGCCAGGCACTCCATAACTCAGCCTTGATGGTCCTTGCCTAGAGACAAGTATATATAAAGGGCTAATGGATATCAATAAGGGCAATGGCTAAAGTGGAACCCATGATGAACTTATTCTAGTGTCAGAACATGAGTCAAAAACACAATTATTGCTTCACTTGAACAATCACAGAAGTGGGTCCCTCCAATTTTAATGACGTCCTCAGACACTCACTAAAGTTACAATAAGTTATTGTGCATAGGCACAGCCATGGTAATTGGCTAGTTATATTATCTTCACATGACTTTTTTTTTTTTCAAGTTTACTCTTTTCAATTTTAGCTTAAAATTCAATTTAAAAAGGTTCATTTGGTCCCACGCTACTCTGTAAATGGCTAGACTAAAAGTGGCTGTAGTCTCAATGGCTCCATTGACATGCAGTAACTTACTACACTGCAACAACCTGATCAGATGGCTGAGCCCTTCATTAAAATTGAAGGAAGAGTTTTATTTTTCCTGACTGTCACTTTGCACCAGACTAATTCTATTAAATCCAGTTGAGGGACTGGGCTGAAAGAGAAATCATCATCACAAAGTGAATAGTACAAGAATTTGTCAAGGACTGGATCTGAATGTTAACAATCTCACAGAGAGAAGCCCTGCAACAAAAACCAGGAATATACTAACAAATTTTGCTGGTGATATGTTGGGAGGCAGCATTAATTTAGAGGAGGAATGGCACAGGGTAACAGAAATGAGAGGAAGTGTAGTGGAAATTTAAGGCTGATCACAGGCAGGAATAAGTAATGAGGGAGCAGCATAGAGTGGCAAGCTGCAGACCTGTGTGTGAGGAGGTACTTGGCTAGTCTGAGCAGCTCAGCTTTGTCTTCTCTGTAGCTGCTGACCTCTGGCAGTCCCCAGCCTTCTCCCAGGTGGCAGCAGAAGCATAAAGATACTCTGCAGCCCTTTTCTCTCTCATCCTCCCATCTCCATTTCTTCCCACATTGTCCCAAAGCAGCAGTAGGCCTTGGGCCACTTCTGGCTCCCACCTCAACATCAGCCTCTGCCTCTGATAAGAGTTAGAGAAGCACAGGGAGGTAGTAGGGGGGGGGGGGGGGTTGCCTGGAAGGAACCAGAGAGGAACTACAGGGCCTGGACAGCGGGGTAGGAGTGACACAGGAATGGGGATGTAACAGGACATCCTGTAAGGAGTTTGGGAAGAAACAAGTACACAGGCACAGCACAGCCGCTTCCACCCAGCTCTTCCCAATGTGATACAGCTGAGAAAAAGACAAAGCCATTTTACAGTATGTCACTAAAGATAAAGACACCAGAGACAGTAGAGCACCGATGGCATCCTGTAAGTATGGGCATTATAATAGTTCTTGTCAGTCACAATACAGAAAGATCAATACATATCATAACAATGACCAAGGAATATGAGTGCTATTAGTAAAGATATAATCAAGGAAATTAATTATTTAAGATGCATTACAATGTTGGCCCAAGAACAAACAGATATAAATCAAGCACATTAACTAGAATTAGGAGAATACACTGAAGGAGTGAGATGGGAGCAAGAATCCTAACTATCCTTTTTTCAGGATGAAGCACGATCAATTACCAAAAGCCCTGTATGCTTTTGCAAGTTGCTGCAATGCTGCAATAGCTCCAGGACTATTTTCTATGTCATTGTGATACATGTTAATATAAGTGAGATAAGAATCAGTACCTGGATATAATGCACGGATAAACGGATAGGTGCTATAATTTACTTTAGCAGATGTTGCTCTCTTTGGCATCAATTGTATCTCTGCACAAAGACTAAGGCAACATCGATGTGATAACATCAGCCTCTAAGATACACAAATGAAAACAGCACTTTGAGTCAGAGAAGAATGAATGGAGCAAACTTGGTTACTGTTGATATTCTGAAGAATCGAGCAAATCTGTTAATGAGGCTGCACAGATTAGGGTATATTGAATGTATTTTAAGTGTAAACAAGTACCAAAAAGTTATTTTCATGTTAAGATTTTTCCTCTTTCGCTCTAAAACCAAGTTGACCTGGTAGCCCAACAGGCCTCATTGTGGAGGGAGAGGACGACTGAGAGCATGAGATCCTCACTTCCTTTTCTCCCTAAAGGAAATTAAATTGAATGCTACATGGATGAGAGACAGAGACTATAGTATAGATCTGGCCTGATTTGTCTGTTTGACACCAAAGGAACAGGCCTCAAGCACCAAGGCTAAAATTTTTGTCAAAAATATGTCAGAGTATAACTCAGTTTCTATGTGGATTCTACAACTGCCATACAGATTACAGTATGTTCGACTTGTATGCTTCAGAGGTCTTTTCATGTGCTGAGGTATCAATAAAGAGAAGGCTCTAAGTCGCCTTCAACAAATCAACATTTCTGTTGCAATGAACCTTTAGAAATGGATGGCTTTTCAGATTAACTTTTGAAAAAAATCCTTGCAAAACTTATGACTTAACTTCCATCCCTAAAACTGGAGTCAGTCACTGCAAATTCCATAATACCTTGAGATTGTAAGGCAATGAGCTCTCACAGCAGCAACAGGGAGTACAATATATCAGAGATCTGTTTAAAGATGGCATGTCTGAGGCTACATAAAACACTGGCTACAAGAAACTGTTCATCTGCAGTCACTGGGTAATTTTGCCTCCACTGCAAAGTAAATCCATTGGATGAAAAGACTAGATTTCTGGCATTTAAGGCATCTAATTTGTTGCCAAAAAACAAGTAAAATTGTTGGAACAGGTAAGTTGGATACTTTAAAATGTTACCTATATAAAGACTGACTTAGTTAAATTACTTAATAATTTTCCTTAGAACTAGTTGGGGAAACACACCACTGTCATTTACATTTCATGAATTTCAGTTATAACACTTTGTAGTTTGTAAGACATGATAGATATAATCCTTGATGCCATCTTTTGGTTTTCTAGACATTGGCTGCAGTCAAACACAGCTGCAGTGGACTCCTTAACCTTCCCCATCAAATCTGCCAAATTTTCTTTAGTCAGGTCCAGTGGATATTTCTCTAATCTTGCTGATTCTTGATTGACTTTGGGTTTAGTACATACAATGATCAGACCAGCAATCATAAGAAGGAGAACTATTAACAAAGGCATCTAAAAATGGTGCTCATTCTTGAAAGTCCAAGCCCAAGTCACTAAGGCAAGTCACTGACAGATACTAACGACATAGAGCAGATCCTGACTCCGATTTCTCCTCATTATGCAATATATTTTCCTCTGCCACCTTCTGTTAGTAATTAAAGTCACTAACTATCTAAAGCTAGATAAGGTATACAAACTCAAAGAATATAATATATCAGTGCAGCAATGGTCTACTAAATGTGAATACTACTTTTAACAAGGACAACAAGTGCAGGCAGGATTTGGCTGTTATCAACACTGTCTCTCATTTATGCTGTGACTGTGTCTTTCTTGATGGCAGTCACTGTATTCAGCTGTCAGTCCTCAAAATGTGAAGGTATAAAAGGGTTGAAATGAATCACTTTTCTGTTTGCAAAGGAAAAACAAAAGGCCTCAGCTGGGAATGCGGAAAGAGATTATTACCACTAAGTATGAGAACGCCTTCAGATAAGATACTGATCTAGTCATATTAATGCCTCATAATTTAACCATTTTAAGAGTTAGATGGAAACAAATTCTATTTCAGCTTTTCAGAGCATGCTGACATCACACAGCCCCTAAATTTAGTTCTTTCGTGTAGTTTGTCTGTGCTGGTGTTATTAATAGGCACACTAAAATGGGAACTTCACCCTGGCTCAGCTTTGACTTACTGAATGGCCTTGGGCATCACATAACCTCTGTCTCCAGTTCTCCATCTGCATAATGCATTTGTCTATCTAGTGACTTTACAGAGTCATGGGGCCAATAAATGAGCCACTTCACAGGATTTTTAGATTGCAATACACTGGCTTCCGTTATCATACCTGTGCACTTTCATAATGCATTTCCTGAATTTTAACATTTTTGCCTTTTTCATGAAGGCAACCAAACTGTTTAAACAGAAGGAAGAACTATTTAAAGCTTTCAAATCAAGCCTCCTAGGATTAGGACCTTGCAGCAAAAGAATGGAACTGTAGCCACATAACGAAGCCTGTAGTCTCACAGCCCAAAATATCTTTATTTGGTGATATTTTTTAAAAAAGCTCTTCACTGTTCAGGTGAAAGGGAAGGAAGAAGGAAGCCTAATTTCTCACCTTGCAAAGAAATAACAGACAATGTGGTTAGTAGAATCTGCACTGCAAAGTATGGTCTGGGCATACCAGGTGGAAGAATCTGTCAACCAAGCTCCATTATTAAACTGGCAGGGAAAAGAGCTACATTATTTTGGAATGCGAACTGGCTCTGAGTGCAGATGGTCTTATTCACCAGAGATGATCTCTGCACCAGAGAACATAAACCCTCAGTGTAGCCGAGATGATTTACTCAAAAGTAATCGAGTTAGTTATATGCTTAGTTAATTATTTTCCGGTTGTTCATTGCAACTATTCAGATTTTCTAGCCTCCTTTAATTATAACTTCTCCCCTTCAAGTCTGACCCTTTCTGTCTTAAAGAGAAAAAGACCCCCTCCCACCAAGGAAGCCCCTGAGGGGACTTTTAAGACATTGACAAGCAATACTCAAATGTTAATTTATTTATAATAGGAGCCTAAAATAGATGCAAAAATAAATTATGGAGTCATCTGATGTTAGTTTAAAATGCAAAGATAGACAAAGCAAGCACATAAATTATCAGAAGTTGAATAGTTCAACACTGATTATTGCATCAGTGAATGCCAGAAGGTAATCTCCATGCTGCAGCTTTACAAAGTCCAGACATTAGGCTAAGTACTGATGCCTCATTAGATGCCAGCAATTCAATCTTTCAATGTGGTATTCATGGGTGCTCACTCATCCATCATTTTCTTATTTCTTCTTATGACTTGATTTACTCTTTGCTTAGATTAGTGTCTAGATCAAAAATGAAGAGACAGTAATGAAAAGGAATATTTATAATCCTGGGATACACGAGACTCACGTTGAACAGTGTTGCCTTAACTCGGCAGTGAGTTGTTCCCCAAAGTCAGGCCCTCTCAGCTATGCTAATGAGGAGCACAGATCTCCTGATAGCACACCTCCCCCAGAATGGTAAATGCCATTCCATTTCTAATTATATCACTACCAAACAGTGAGAAAAATAATGTATTACCCAAAGAGGCCTGCATGTAGAATGCACAACAGATGCCTGGTGTGGGAAATGCCTTGTCCACTCCACAAGAGAAAGAATTCTGAGCTCCAGTCTAACTCACAGCTTGTGTCCTTATGGAACTTGGCAACAGGACAAGGTAAAAAACCTCTAAAGCTGATCTAATCACTAATAATGACATAATTATGGCATAACTACAAATTTATGATATAGCTAGTCTAACAATGTTATTTTAGGATAATGGTTCAAATGAGGATGCAAAAACCCAAGGTCTAATTAATTCCCAGTATAAACTGGCAGTATTCCTGTTGACTTCAATAAGCGATTTACTTCTTCACCCCAGGTCTAATTTTGGGTCAGCATCTTTTCAATATTTAGGATTGAGTTGCACCAGCCTAAAAACTACTCACACTTAAATCCAAAGCAAGCATCTCCAGGATGTTGGGGGAAAAGCATATTTTCATGTAAGTATCTTCATTTAGACAGAACATTTAGATGTACTGTTATTGGAGTCACTTATTGGATTGAGTTACCCATATAAAGAGAAAAGTTCTTTAAAAAACAAAATTAAAAAGCCTCAGAAGTAGAGCAGCAAGAGCCAAAAATATCTATGTGACTTTTATATCCAGATAACCAAAAAGCAAGGCTCAAAAGTTGCTTAATGGCCGAGAAAAATAGTCTAACATACAATTTGATGGCAACGACTCTGAATGTCAGAAGGAAAAAGGTACAAATCCTTAGCAAAAAGAGAATGAAAGATAATGGGAAATCTGGGTACCTAGAGCCCCCCACCATGATCCTGACTAGCAGACAGGTTTACCGCAGGGGAAACCTGCCGTCATGTGAAGCTGAGGAAAGAACAGAAGGAGTCCCTGAAACAGAGTAATGCGGAAGAAAGAACAGGCACAGCCCTAGATATTTGTAATCTGCTTGGGTTGTGTAAGCAGCAATAATAATTTCAAATATTAAATCAGAAATGTTTCTACTTTTTTGTTTTGCAGGAAACAGGATTTTGTTTTCATTGTGATGCAACCAAATGATTTTCAAAACAGCAACATTTCCTGAGGAAGGGAAATTTTGAGTTGTGCTATGTGAAATACTTTAGTCCTGTTAAGTGTGTGAATTGCAGTAAAACACAAAAAGATACTCCACCCTACTGCAACCCAAACTGTAACAGCAATGAGGCTAGAGGATCAGTAGTAGCCCACAGTCAAACCAAAAGTATTGCAACAGAAAGTTCTCGAGAAAACACTTCACCATAGGTTGGGCTATCTTTATAACTGCTGTGATGATATGGCATGTATTTAGATACTTTGCTGTATTATCTGAGGGATTTTGCCACAGAGTAGCTCTATGAAGGGGAAAAATGAAGATAGAATTGAGGCAGCCAAGTGGTCCATTATGTTTTCTCAGAAGAAAAAACAGTGAATCATTTATGATTACTTCAAAAAGTAAAACCACTGGTTTTAGAGCTTGGCTATAAATACATTTTTTAAATGTGGTTATTGATTTACTATTTAATGGTGGTTGGTTAAAAGATGAGGTTGCCCAAGATCTGTATCCATTACCATTAAAGGATAAGTGCCTAGGACTCGTGGAAAGGTGCTGTTTATTGACTTTGACATACTGCATAAATATTGTGGCCGTACCTCAATGACTCACTCAGGTCTGGGAGTGTTGCTCAAAACTCTCTACAAATGTCAAACAAGTGAAATCCCTGAATCAGTATTTTATAGTCTAAGACATTAAAAGCAATACAAGTTTTATAAAAGCACAGGACTTGAACAGTAGTTTCTGAACTGTTAGGTTACTTTCAGTAATGATCATCAAAATTTTCATCTGCTGTAACTATTGCTTCGCATCAAAAAGAAAAGGAACCAACTGGGCTCCATTGCCTAAATGGTACTGCAAGTTTCTGCCACTAGAGTGTGTCAAGGCATATGTGAGGACTGAACCTCTTCACACTCTGTGTGGTTGAACTCAAACTACTGCCATAGCATTGGACAAAGACAAGCAGCTTCAATGTACCATTTTTCTGATTCCCTGCTTGACTGCTAGAACGTGTCTTAAAGGTTATACTATTGAGAAAAGGTCTCGCCCATTCACTCTGCTTCTGCTGAGCATAAGGATTTTCATATGAATGCTGAACAACACAGGCGCCCAGAAACAGCCCAGCCAGTTTTAAGATCCATTACACTGTGCCTATGCTTTCAGTTTATTGTCAATGAAATGGCCCTTCCAGGCTGACTCTTACTTTGATGCAATACAATAACCCTGTTATTTTGTATTGAAAAACCAGAACATACAGTCAATGTATGTAAATCTCTCCCTTCCTGCTTCTCTCTGCTGGATGTGTGCAGCTGAACAGTTGCAGTAATTGAAAAAAACCCTACATACCTATGCAAAAACTGAAAATCTGCTGTTGGACTGAGAACGGAGATGCTCTGCTGTATTTAAGAAATCCATTTGAAGAGAGACTATAAGAACTCCTCTCTTTGATAGTAAAAAAAAAAATCAGAACAGTTAAAATTAGAAATGCGTAGGCATAAAGCATTGCCAGTATCAAACAGAGTATGTTGAAATGTACACGTTTGGAAATGCTAAAAATCAGATTCTGCCTCCGTACTTTAGTGAATCAAGGCTTGGCCTCTTCTCCATCTGTAAAACTGCACTGACAGTCCTCCCTTTTTTGCTCATTTTTGTCTCTTCAGATTGCAAACTCTTATTAGCTGTTTGGATTACAGAGGCTAACTCTTAGTA